>NC_056745.1:767632352-767774852 GCF_019279795.1 Protopterus annectens | reverse complement strand
CCGTGATTTGATCCATCTGTGGAGAGTTCCTTAAGTCAACCTCTGTGCCGCCTCTCTGAACAATCAGCTGGCAAGTTTCTGCTCCAGGACTCCATACAAAAAGGCCTAGGAGTGGTTATTTTTTGTTATTCCTAGCATTGTCTTCCCAAGGCTCAGCCACCCCCTCTGGGTTGGCACGAAGGGCTTGGTATCCAAACTTTCATTTAGTCTGCTCAGTTTGTGCTGCCAGACAGTTTGGGTGCATGGAAGGTGCCCTAAAGCTTTGGAAGTTAGCCTGCTGTTATGTCCTTGGCAGGATGCAACCCATATGTCAAAGGCTTGCTTGCACAACTGTACTTTCCTCTTGGTTATAGCAGTGAAAACAGCTCTTGAGTCATATTTTTGGGCCTTTCAACTTTCAGATCTTTTGTTGGTAGTCTGTTAATTTTAACAGATAGCTGTGATAACTGCTTTGCTAAGGAAATAACTTTTTTTTACGGTGGATCAAATTAAAACCTCGAATCTTAAGCTTTAAAATTCCTTAGCTATGTACAGGGGCGAAAAAGGTTCATACATTCTTGGATTCCGTCATAGTGAACTTAACAGATATGTAACTGGATTAGATGATCTGTTAGGGGTCATTATTTGATAAGTCACTGATAACTACTACTGTTCAAGTTTCCTTTAAGTTGGAGAAAGTATATGCTTATATATATTACTTGTTATTGCCAAATCTTCTTTATCCTGTCCAAGATTTCAGGAAATTTACTTATAAATTTCTGAAGCAAACTGGTGTACTCATGACATACGCTTATTTGTGAAGTTATGGCAACACAGCATAGCCTGAACACCATGTACATTCACTGCAAATTATGAGATAGTGTACAAAAAGATGTCAGTTTTTTTTAAATTTGTTTATTGATTGCACATACACTTCACAAACATCGTTTAACATTCAAAAATATGTGCTTCAGTAAAAGACGAAAAAGCAAAGAGCAGTCTTTAACTGATAATGTAATGCAACCATACATTTTTAGAAGTTGTATCAAACTGTTAAACTAGTACCTACTTGCATTGAATACACCAAGGGCTTGTATGCATTCTGAGTTTGATTAGTGCAAGTCTGTTCATTTAGGCATGTTGGGAATTGGTAAGCTCAAAAAAGTCCGTAACTTCCTTGAGGAATCTCAGTATTCTTGATTAAATGTCTTCAGAGCTATAGACGTGTTGGTCAGCATTTGATGTTTATAATTTTTGCATTTGTTCTTTGGTTTATTTTTCCATTTTGTTGTCAGCCATCACTGACAGGAGTTGGAGAAACTTTGAAAATTGAGTGGATTACTTTGTTTCCAGTTTCTGGTTATAACTTTTCTTGAAATTGCTTTCACAACCCATGGTAGATGGGAATTGGTTAACAGTCAAACAAGCTGGTATAGGGACACTGAATAATAATAATTCTCTTTGATTATAAAATTGTCTGATCATAAAGCTTGACCAAAGTAGTTAACACTTTCTTAAAAGTCCCTTTAGGTTTTTGAGTCAGGTAGAAATTAAAGTAGACTGTAAATATATTTAAGTGATATCTCCAACAAATTTGGTTATTTTTGTAAGTTTGCCAAGTGTGTAAATGGTTCTTTGTATAAATTTTCCAGTATTGGGGATTTTGAAGTTTCCTGTCCAGACTTCATAATAAGAATTCTATCATTTACTGACATGATGAAGGCTTCATTTTCAAAAATGAATTTATTTTGTTCATCATTCAACTTTTCATTGTAATCAATTAAAAATTTGAGTATTGATTTTTTTTGTTTTTATATGTAATTATCTGTCAATAATATATTCCTGAAGTTCAAACCGACATCCTATTACAGATTTCTCCTCACATATCCTGTAATACCATGTAGACTTGTCATGTTATCCATGTCTAATTCAAATTCCGATTTCAGATTGTCTAATGACTTGGGTTTTAGATTTTGTAAATAATTGTAATAAGTAAAATGTTTCTTTTTCGAATAAATCATTTTAGATATATTGGAACTTTCCATTAAACCTCTAATTAGGGAAAAGGGATACATTATACTAAACCTTTTTTTATCTGTATGATTATATATATTTTTCTTCATTTTTAAGAATATCATTTATATATTATGAAATTGTAGGTACACGGGCATCATATTAAAAATAGTTGCTTAGTGTGATTCATATATTATTGTTTATTATCTTATTGTCTGTTATCCCTAGCAAGAGTGGTGATATTTTTAATTTGTTTTCATCTAACAAGATTGTATGGAAATCTTTTCAGTTATCCCTAAATGAACTGTTTAGTCAAATCTGTAATTGATTACTTTAAAGGAAACTGATTGTGTATGTTCTTGTGTTTGATATTTTATGCCATTTTATCCCATAATCTAATATAATGCTTGTGCAATGCTCGTGGTTAATTAGTTTATTTATACTTTTAAATGATTTTATCAGGTGCTACTGTGGTATTCTGAAAAGTATAGAAAGTCTTTGGAAGTATGTCTATTTATGTATGTTGTAGTCTTTCTTCAAAACTAAAAACAGATTTGCTCCAGTTTATTAACAACTCATCTTCAAGGCTATTTCGAGATGTTCTACTTCTTGGATATCCCATTTAAATTGTGACATCCCACCACGGGCCCAGTAATCAAAGAGCCTCAATCCTCACCACTAGCACCGGTGGGGGACATGCATTGGGAGGATGACAGGTAAAAACACACACACACATACACACACACACACTTTTCAGATGCAGCTCTCTGCATCTAGTACAATTTCCCTTATGAGCACACAGAGACACAGTCAGTCCGAGGCTGGTTTCTCCCTGTTTCTCCAGATCTCCAGTAAGACTCCCCACTGGAACAGCTATAGGGTCGAGATCTCAGTTGAGTGGCCAAGCCAAGACCTCCAGCACCCTGTCTGTCCAACCAGTGCTTCATGTCCCTGTCTAAGTAGCTAACACACACACACTCTGAGGTTTGATTTATACACACACACACCTGTGAAAGTCTGGCACAGGTTTACTAGCTAACCCCCCTTTTGCCCAGTTTGTAAGGTAGTTATTACTGCCACCAGCCAACTCTTTATCAGCTACTTTTTAAGGCCCTTAACAAAAGGTGTCCAATCTTACTATGTAATGTTACTATCAATACAAATGGTAGTTTGACTAAGAGCAAGTCTGTTAGGAGTGGGCCCATACAGTATCACCAAATGAGTGAGTACTTTCAGAACTTAAATATGTCTCACAAATATCAGCCACAATGAAAGGTTTAATATATATTTAATAATAAAAGAACAAGAAAATACTCGGTATATAATCGCAGTAACATCAGAGTTCAAAATCACAGGAAATATTTAAAACAACATTGCAGGACATTCTCAAATAAATAAAGAAAAACAGCTAAACTATACGTCACTATATTCCTGACTGAATCTAAGAGAATTGCTGCACCCTAGTTAACTTACTTACAGAGCAACAGGACAGATGTGAATGGGTCTTCTTCTCAGGCAAAAGACAAAATACAGAATACTCAGTGTCTCTCAGAGAGTTCTTAAATTAATATCTCAAATATTACTACTGGGATAGCTTGCAGGATGACATCACTTCTTGTCATCTGACTCTGTCCCAGGTGAAAAACAACCATTGATGTAGCTGGTATCATCTAGCATCTGCCTGTTTAAGAGCTTTTCTTAGATCTGAGTCAGATCCTGGAAGTCATAAAACAATACACACTTCCAAGACAATACAAAAAAAATTCTAGTTGTAGACATTGTGTCTGTTACTGCACTGAAACTGAATGATAACTACATGGCCATAAAGTAATTTAATTTCAGCTATTTTTCTTAAGTTCACCTTTTGTGTTTCAGTTTCCAGTGTTAAAATATATACATCTAAGCAGTTACAGTAGGGCAGGTACATTTCTGTTCTATTCCAATAGGGCATACTGTGGTCACGTTTTAGCTCAGTACTTTATAAAATATCTCTTCAGCCCACATGTCTTGTACATACCATCTTACATGACATTCAGTTCTAATACATTTGTAACACAAGCATATGAATCATGTTGATATTCCCAAATGACATATAATTATTTACAAATTTCTGGATAGCTGGGCTGGGAGTATCTCCTTTTGTGACATAAATTATAAAAACATATGTCAAAATGTGATTGTGGGAGAGAATAAACTCTACCACTGGACCTGTCAGTAAGTATTTGGTCATTAGTCATGTGATGCAGTAAGAACATTTATTTTATTCCCCACCTACTGTGGCTGTCTTTTATGTTGTTGTTGATCATATCAAAAGTTTGTTTTTTGAGAGCTATGAAGGTGTCCTTGGTTACATGTGATAGGATATCATGGTGGCATTCAGCATCTGCTTTTCTGATTATGGATTTTTTGGCTGTGAAGTTGTTAGCTAACTGATTCAGTCTTCTGTTTAAATTCATTTTGTTTACTCTGAATCTCATTAGTACCTGTGATGTATATAGTGATATTACAATTTATTTTGTAAAAAAATTAAATTATAGTGCGATTTCCATTTTTAATGTCTCATTTTTTCATGCATCTGTTAGATCTCCGTATCATGTGAATCCATTGTGGCTAAACAAAACTTACATTCAATCTTTAAAAGTACATTCACTGATATTTTTTTGCTGTTTCAGTCCCTCATCATCTTGTGTGTTAAGCTTTGTCATAAGGTACATGACACTGATATTTCCAAGATGGTTGCACACTGATCAACAGTTTAACTGCAGCTCTCCTGGTGTGAAAAAAGAAACTGATAACAAGGGCCAGGAACTCTTGTCATTTTAGTAAATTCAGTTACTGGCTAGTAAGCACACTGCCTGGATAATAGTAAAGAAGAAGAAGAAGAAACTAAGAGAGCCTGACAGATCAGCTAGGAAAGGTGAAGAGAAAACATTGATTGTGAGGAATCCTGCATCTGTTCAGCAAAAAGCAGTTCAGGCTACATCTTTGATGCAAGATGTAGCTTCCAGTAATCTAGATAAAAAATAAGTCAACTGCACTCAAAGCTCATTAAAATAAACAAACACTGAAGGAGTTCATCAACTCAAATAAAAAGTCTGGAAAAATTAAAGAAGCTTTAAACAGATATTTAGATGAGATGATAAAACTGCAAAATCAGAGGTCAAAATGAACAAAAGGTTGGCTGAGTATGAGACTGCTGAAGAAGAGCTGATTCAAAAAATATAGTAGAATTAGAGGCTACAGCATGTAAGGAAAATCTGAGATTTTCTGCAGTACCAGAGAAAGTAGAAGTAACGGACTGTATTCATTTTATGAAGGCATAAATAAGCAACTGGACTGGAGTTCTACAGCAGGAACTGTTAATTGAAAAGTCAGACCACCTGTATGCTCCAAATCTGGCCATGAGAGAGCAGTTAAGTCCTGTATTTGTGAAGATGCAAACATACCAGCAGAAATAGTTCATCCTGGCAAAACAGTGGCAAAAGGACAGAGTATTAAAAGTTGAAGACAGAAGAGTGTTTGTGGAAAATGTTTATTCACTGTACACTAGGCAGATGAGAAACAGATTTATTACAGTAATCTAGGAATTTCAAAGGACAGGTGTGATATTCAAGGTGCTGTATCCTGCTGTCTTTAGAATATTTTTTTCTGCAGGATTGATACAGAACAGACTAAGAAGGAAATGCAAAAGTTTCCCAAAAAGTGAGCATCAAACAGAAGGGGATGCTGCTTCTCAATCTTCTGATAATAAAGCACATGGAGAGACTTTGTCAGTGGAATATTTTTAGTGTTGCAAAGAAAAATGCTTGAGAGAAAGGGGAAAAGTGCAGGAGAGTACTAGAAAAAAACAGGAGTACTTTAGAATTAAACCAAAATCTGGAGTTGGAAGATGAACATAAACATAAAGAAGACCAGCAATACAGGAATTAGTTAATAAATGTGAGATGCAAAGCATCAGTTGCATTTGTGAAATATGGCTGTATAAGAAGGTGGAAACAGTGGACTTTTATTGACTTTATTAAAGTTGTGGGGAACTAAAAAGCATTTGCCTCACTTCTTGCCATTAACGTTTGGAAGAACACTGAGGGGAAGTGTGGAAGAATGAAAAAAAGCAATTGTACATTAAACAGTTTCTGTTTTTAACAGAATTTCTATGAAATGTTTTATATTATAAATTGCATGTTTTGTAATGAAGTGGTTTTGGTTATTTTTCTCTTACTTCCTTCCTTCCTTTTTGGTATTAGGAAATGTAGGCATTGCAGTACAAAAGAGAAGAAAGGCTAGGCAAAAGCATGTTTAAGTTAATATGATGTAATCTTGGGTTGTTCAGATGGGATGGGGTGCAAAAGTACACAGATCATAATATATGTGGTGCTGATATGTTTTCTCTTACTTTTGCATAGGTGAATGTCTGGAATAAGACCCTTGGCTTAATCTGATAAAATTTAAATGAAAATAAATATGAGAACCTCTTATGACACAGCAAAGGACTGTATTTTTTTTCTCTTACATTTCCGTGGAGACAAGCTGAAAATAGGGCAAGAAAAGCCAGAACACTGGTTTCTTCAAGGCTAAAGGTTAATGTTTTCTCAAAGCATGCAAGTTGTTTTCTCATCTGGAGGGAAATGAAGATAAAAAAATAGACACCAGTTGCTGTAAGTAGAAGAGCAGGCAATAACGTGCCTTGGCATGATAACCTCAGATCTGAAGTAGGCAGACTTCATTTGTCTGCAACCTGTGGGTATCGGATCCGACCTCGGATCCGAGCTGGCATTTCAAAAGCTTAGGATCCGAGCTCATAGCTCCTCCCTCTACCCATAATCCCCTGCCAAGCCCTAACTGACCTCAGATTTTGTTTGCCGCGTTTCAAGTAGCAACGGATTCCTCGAGCTCCTGGCAGAATTACTGTTCAGATAAGTTTTGACAAAAAAAAAAAAAAAAAAACTTTAAAGTTTTTACTCTTTTAGTTGTGTGTGTGTTTTAGGCTTTCCTCTCTTTACCTTAAAACTTTTTCTCGGGTTTTTCGTAGTTTGTGTGAGTTTTCGTTTTATTTGTGTGTTAGGCCTAGGGTGTAATGGCAGAAGCCCCTAAGGCAGTTTTCTCGAAATGTACCGAGTGTGGCCACAAGCTGTCCCCAGCTGATGGCCACACTCGATCGTCATCTTGGGGGTTGAACACCTGTCATCTGGTTGTGCCATATGCACAGGGTTCAACCCCTGAGCTTTAAGGGAGCGGAGGTCGAAGTTAGTACTGGTGGGACTTCTCCCTCCAGATACGGCTTCGGCCTCTGCCCCTGTTAGCCAGCAACCTTCCACGGGTGCTTCGGTCTCCCTTTCCCTGGCAGGGACTCAACCTCCCACCAAGAAGCCGGAGGATAGGGAGACCATTAGAGAGAAGGAGAGACATAAGGAGAGGCACCACAAACGGCGGGCCGAGACCTCAAGCTCGGCCCCTCCGTCTAAGCGGGCCTCTCCTGTGTCTTCTAGATCTCCTCTTCCTCGGCTCCATTCCCCTCTGTTCTCTTCTGGACCCGAGGAGGAGGAGGCTAGCCCTTTGGTGAGGTCTCCGAGGCGGCTCTCTAGGTCCGCTTCGGTGGCCTCATCTAGATCCACTTTCTCAATGTCAGAAGCAGACATGGACTGGATGATGAGGCATTTCATCCAGGCCCAGATGCAAATGGGAGTGCTCTTAGCCCCCCCCCAACCGGGAGGGGCTTTGACCCCATTTTTCGCCCCCTTGGCTCCTTCTCCGACCCGTCTCCTGGGTTCGGAGCTGTCGGAGCCGGGCAGAGTTGGATCTGGGGGTGGTTCGGATCCGATTGGTCGGCACACCTCGGATCCGATCCATCCCTTGAGTGCTTCGGGTACTTCGGACCCGACCTCTCGGAGCCGAGGGCCTAGCCTCGGATCCGAGGGAGCTGGTGTGTCTTCGACTCCGTCTAGGTTGGAACACATCGGTCTCTCGGATCCGACGGTCTCGGCACCGGCTCCGATCCGTGCGTCGGATCCGAGTGGGGGTCAGCTCTCGGGGCTTAGAGAGGCCGGCTCTCCTTTGGCTTTCGACGTAGTGGAAAGGGCACTGTTGAGGACTACCGGACCCCCGGTCCCTGCCGCGGCTCCACCCCGCACTCCCTTGCAGCTGGGCCAGGCTCCCATCAGCCGGTCCCAGGGACAGCCCGCCTCGATGTCCCAAGTAGTTCCTTTGGAACATCTGGCTGCTGAAGAGGACTCCTCGGACCCCCCCCCCCCGAGGAAGTGCCTCGGAAGCGTAAGTGTAAAAGGAGACACGTGGACTCCCCTGAGTCCATTACCGAAGACACAGACTTGGATGAAGGGGAGGGCTCCCCAAGATCACCCCCGGAGGACGTCTCCTTTGGAGACATTATGGAGATGCTTAGAATCAGGGGGGGTGGTCTGCCCCCAAGGCCTCCTCAGACGAGTCTGTGTTCTTGGAGGCATTCGAGGCGGGCCCATCTACCTCTTGGGTGTCCCCTCCTGCCGATCCTCTGGTGGACCTTATTTCCACCAGAGCATGGAAGGAACCGGACACTGTTGAGCCTGTCCCCAAGCGTCCGGATCGAATCCTGAATCCACCGGCGGACCGCACTCATTGGAGCAAGGGCCCCCCAGTAGATGCTATGATGATGGCCGCAGCCACAAAGAGGGAATTAGCCCAGGAAAGTCCCTCTATGCATCCTCCGAGCAAAGAGTCCCGCTCGATGGATCGCATTGGGAAGCGAGCTTTTAGTTCAGCAACCTTCTCTTTGAGAGCGCTGAACTACATGGCACATGTCATCAGGATGCAGCGGGACCTGATTAAAGAGTACGCGGCATCTCCCCCAGAGTCCATGTTGGCGGAGGACAAGCACGTGTACTCCACCCTAATGGCCACTCTCAGATCAGTTTCTAATACTTCTATGCGGCTACTTTCTCATGCAACTGAGGGAGCCGCTAGAGCTAGTGGAGCAGGCCTCGTCATGAGGCGTCAGGCCTGTCTCCGCCACTGTGACTTTGCAGAGCCCTTCAAAGCGACCTTCGCGAATGCCCCCTTTGATGGTTCTGCCCTGTTTGGCAAAGCAGTTCGCGAAACGTTAGTCCAGAGCGAGAAGGACGGGAAGACACTGTCTGCCATTGGAGTCCGTTTCTCAGCTCCCCAGAGGTCCTTCTCGAAGAACCAAAAGGGACAGAAGAAGATGTGGTTCCGGAAGTCGCAGCAGTCCCAACCTGCTCCGGATAACCAGTCCTTCCGTGGCAGAGGAGGACAGGGAGGTCGCCGTCCTAGAGGCAGAGGGGCTCCTAGGAACTTTGGGTCCAGAGAACCTTTCTCTGACAGACCCACGCAACAGCCCTGAAGGGTTGCCCGGCTGTCCATCTCTGGAGGCAGTCGGGGGGCGTTTTTCGAGGCACCTGACTTCTTGGGAGTCAATCACATCAGACCGTTGGGTGCTTCGTGTGATATCCAGAGATTATGCCATTCCCCTGAGCAAAATCCCCAGATCCCGCAGCCTCCCCGATGTACCACCCGACCAAAGGGAGGCAGCAGCTGTCGAAATCGAGCAGCTGTTAGAAAAAAGAGCCATCCAGCGCGTCCCCCGAGATCAGACCGGATCAGGGTTTTACTCCAGGTTCTTCTTGGTGCCAGAGAAAATGGGGGACTTAAGACCGATCTTAGACCTTTCCCTGCTGAACCTGTCTCTAACCAAGCAAAAGTTCCGGATGGTCACGCTACAATCTATACTCCCCCTTTTGCGGGAGAACGATTGGATGTGCTCTATCGACCTCAAGGATGCGTACTACCACATTCGGATGGACAGACGGTCCAGGAGATTCCTTCACTTCCGGCTGGGAGCCAGCCACTACCAGTTCAGGGTCCTTCCCTTTGGTCTCACCTCTGCCCCCAGGGTGTTCACCAAGGTACTAGCAGTAGTAGCGGCCCACCTGAGACTCCAGGGATTACAGGTCTTTCCGTACCTGGATGACTGGCTCCTCACGGCATCATCAAGGCATCTACTGTGCTCAGCCAGGGACTATTTCCTCCTTATAGCCCCAAGGCTGGGCATCACCATAAACTTGGGAAAATCTTTACTGCACCCCACACAACTTATAGATTTCATAGGAGGAAGGTTGGACACAAGATCAATGCGAGCCTTCCTCACTCCAGATCGACTGTCCAGCCTGAGGTGTCATATCACAGCAGTCCTGCAACCGTTTCCGATGGCGGCTTCGGTCCTGAGGGCCCTGGGTTCAATGGCAGCAGCTATTCCACTTCTTTTCCATGCTCGCTTACACATGCAGGTTCTTCAATGGACCCTACAGGTCCAGTGGTCTCCACTGTACTCTTCTCTCAACAGCCCGATAGCGGTCAGCAAGGCATGCAGGGACTCCCTGTTTTGGTGGCTCCAGTCACCGGAGCTTCTAGCAGGGAGACCCTTTTGTGCAATATTCCCCCTAGCCACGGTGACTACGGACGCTTCTCGCCTCGGGTGGGGGGGCATTCTGCGGGCAAGATTGTCCAAGGCACGTGGAACAGTTCAGAGACCTCGTTGCATATAAATGTCCTGGAGATGAGGGCGGTGCTCCTAGCGTTGCAAGCACTTCACAACCTTCTTCCTACAGGGACTATTGCAATCCAGACAGACAACATGTCGGTAGTCTGGTACATCAACAAGCAGGGGGAACCAGGTCCTATCCCCTTTGTCGAGAGGCCATGAGAGTCTGGGAATGGGCAATTTCCACCAAACGCTTTCTTGTAGCAACGCACATTCTGGGAAGGTCCAACATCCTTGCGGACAAGCTCAGTTGCACCATTCTTTCCCCTCACGAATGGTCTCTCAATCCTCTGGTAGCGAAGAAGATTTTTGCCATCTGGGGGCAACCCTGTTGCGATCTTTTTGCTTCTCACTCAAACGCCAAATGCGACAGTTTCTTCGCTCTGCTTCCCCCACCTGGGGAATCCCCGAGAGACGCACTGGTGCATGCTTGGCCTCCCGGTCTCCTTTATGCCTATCCTCCACTACCTCTAATGCAGAGGCTCTTGCAGAAAGCCAACAGTTTGGGGAGCAGAATGATTCTCATTGCCCCGTTCTGGCCTCATCAGCCTTGGTTCCCTTATGTATGGTCTCACAAAGTGAATCCACCCTGGATTCTGGATCCGATCCCGGATCTCATTTCCCATCCTCAAGGACTCCCGATTCCGAATCTACACACCTTGAGATTGGCAACCTGGCTGCTCCAGTTCCATCCTTGATTAGGACTCCCGGTATCTCGTCACCTGTCAAGGCCATTTTAGTGGCGGCTCATAAACCTTCCACGAGGAAGGTTTACTGGAGAAAATGGAAAAGGTTTTCTATTTGGGCGATTCAGAACAATGTTGATCCTTTTTCGGCACCAATGTCTGCGGTACTGGACGACTTAACAGACCTCTTTCATCAGGGGGCCAGTCCTTCCACGGTAAAGGTACAAATGGCAGCGATTTCCCATTATCATGTGGGTCATGAGTCAGCTCCCCTCATGACTGCAAAACTTTGCAAGACCTTTCTTAAAGGAGTTTTTCTGTTGAGGCCCCCGGTCAAAGAAGCTGTGCCACCTTGGGACCTATCCTTAGTCCTACAGGCCCTTACTGCTCCCCCTTTGAGCCTGCAGCTTCTGTAGATCTAAAGTACCTTTCCTGGAAGACTGCCTTCTTTGTAGCCATCACATCAGCCAGAAGAGTGTCGGAACTCCAGGCTCTATGCGTCAAACCGCCTTACCTCTCCTTTTTTCCCGATAGGGTGTGCCTCAGGACCAGTCCATCTTTTCTTCCAAAAGTTTCTTCGGAATCTAATATTAACCAATCAATCAATTTACCTGTTTTTTCCCCAACTATAAAAACAAAGGAGAATATAAGCTGCATTCTTTAGATGTTCATAGACAATTGCGCTTCTACATTCACAGAACGGCTGGTCATAGACAATCAGATCAACTGTTCGTCTCCTTTGCTAAATTTGCTATGGGTAAAGCAGTCTCCAAAGTCACACTGTCGAGATGGATTGCTAATTGTATTTTGCAGGCTTATGACACTTCAGGTAGGCCTGCTCCTCAGAGGGTTACAGCTCACTCTACTTGGGCAGTTTCCACTTCAGCCACTTTTAAGTCCCGAGTGCCATTGGATGATATCTGTGCAGCAGCCACTTGGGCCTCGTCTCATACCTTCATTTCTCATTATAAGGTGGATGTTGTTTCCAGGGGGAGAGCATCCTTTGGCTCAGCGGTGCTCCGGAACATCCTTCCATGATGGCCGCCCAAGATTTAGGTAGCTGCGGACACTGTCCCACAGGTTGCAGACAAATGAAGTCTGCCTACTTCAGATTTAGAAGTTATGTACTCACCATAACGTTCCATCTGAGTAGGTGACTTCATTTGGATGCAACCATCCCCCCCCCTCCATCCCCCTGACCTATATAGAGTAAGAGTTTATTCCTGTGTTCAGATACTTTTTATACTAGTATTCACTAGGCAAACTCAATCTGAGGTCAGTTAGGGCTTGGCAGGGGATTATGGGTAGAGGGAGGAGCTAGGAGCTCGGATCCTAAGCTTTTGAAATGCCGGCTCGGATCCGAGGTCGGATCTGATTCCCACAGGTTGCATCCAAATGAAGTCACCTACTCAGATGGAACGTTATGGTGAGTACATAACTTCTAATTTCAGCTTAATTAAGGCCTGTTTTAACAGCTGCCTATTCCTTTTAGGAGGGTTAAACATCATTATTTGAAGATGTGTATACTAATGTGTGTGTTTGTATTAACAGGTTATGGGGGTGCTTTGGTATGTGTGTGTGTGAGTTTTTTGAGGGTTTTTGTTAAAACAAAAAATCTTGTAAAATGTGACATAGGTTCCAGTTTTGAAAAGAATAAACTATATAAAGGATTAACCTGTCAAACATTAGTGGGTACACATATTACAAATGCTGGAGATAGACATATAAAAAAGCTGCCTTGTATAATTGGTGAAAATAATGACTTCTTGCCATAATGGCAACACTGTTTTTTTGGAATGTTAATGGTGTCATGGGTATAGACAAAAAGGAAAACATGTTTGCAGAGTGCAAATAGTGCTACAGGAGACACATTTGGGAAGAACAAAGCATGCAAATTTGATAAAGAAAAGATTTCAGGATGGATAGTCAGCAGAAGATCAGGGTCAAAGGATAGAGGAGTATATATTAGTTGCTAGAGGAGCTCCAATAGTGATAGAAGAGGAGAAAAAAGATAATGGCAGATTTGAGGTAGTAAGGGGCTACTGGCAAGGGAAGAGGAAGGGGCTACTGGCAAGGGAAGAGGATTACACTGATGTATTTGTATTCCACCTAAAACTGCTGTTATAGGCTTTAAAAATTTTTGGGAGAAGTTAGTCAGTATTCAGTAAGGAATATTGCTTAAAGTTGGGGACTAGAATTTGATTTGCAACAGTGAGGATGTATCTTGGGGACCTGGAAGGAAAATAAAACAAAAGAGGTTAGATTTCAGGAGAAATGTATGAATTACTTAGTCAGTAGTAGGAACTCATAGAATTTACATATCATTCCCCAAGGTATAATAACTGGGCTAGACTAAACAGAAATTATATTTCACACGAGCATGTGCTTTTAATTGTGTGTTTTGACATACATGCTCTAATAACTAGTAAGATAAAAATGCAAGGTAGTGTGATAAAGATGAGACACTGGTGCTTCCCCGCCTACCTGTTAAAAAGAGAGTAATTTAAGGAAAAGGTACTGGAAAATCACTGGGGGGTTATTAGCGAAGATAGTATTTCAGAAGTTATAGCTAGTGAGCGGGATAAAATGAAAGCGGAGTTGAAAAAATAGGGGAGAAATTAAAGAAAAAGAGGTCTGGTTAAGAAATAAAAATTATTTAGAGGGGCTGACAAAGGATAAAGTATTATATAATAAGGGGAGTCTCACAGAACAAGAAGAGGTGCAATTGCAGAGTGTTAAAGATCAAATAAGGTAGTAACTGAATATTATGCATGAGTTTAGAAATATTGCTGTTAAGCAACTGCTTTTTAATAACCCAGAGCACAAAAAAAAAGAGTTATTGCCAAACTTTGGTAGCCCATAGCAAGTAAAAATAGATCCAGAGATGCTGTAGAGGTGCTAGAGATATGTTGGAAAGTTTATGAAAATTTGTGTAAATTACAGAAGTGGGGAAATCAAGAAAACCACAAATAGAAGTATTTGTGGAACACTTAAATATGCCAGGGTTAGAGGTTGACAAGGCTCAGCAATTAACAGGTAACATAAGAGGGAATGAAATAAAAATGGTGATTTATAACCAGTCTGCAGGAAAGTCTACAGGCATAGGATGGTATTCAATTGGATGAGGATGAGTTTGGTATAATGGCTAAGTTTGTCACCTCATAAACACAAGATACAGGGTTTGATTCTGAAGTTGGATAATTAGCTAGGCTTAAAATGGTGTTTCAGGGCAGCAAACCTAGAATTCATCTTTGAATTTGATCATGTATATTTATGAAGGGTTGGCATAATGCTTAAAGTCCTTACATCATATATACACAAGGTGCAGGGTTCGGGAGCAATTCCTTAGATCTGCTCTTGGTTTTGCTACTTCGCTTGAGAGTTACAGAGAATCTGCTACATATAAAGCCATCCCACTGCTAAAAGAATGAAAACAAGTATCATTTTGCACTTGATTATTTTTGCTGTATTTTGTAAGAATCCTGTATTGTTACATTTCTCTCTTTAGTAGAGTTTCAAAGCTGAACTGTTTCCGTTGCTGCTGTAGTACTTAATTACATTGTGTCTGCTAGTGTTACAGGACTGTACGATCTAGCTTGTGTGGTTTCCCTGCACTTGAGCTCTAAAACCAGCATTTTTACATTGAGCATTTTCTGACTGCACTGTTGTGGAAGGAGTGTGTTGTAGCTAACTTATCTGAGTTAGGAGTTGCTGGCTGAAAGCCTATTGTGTGTTTTTTTTCAGGCTGGTCTGTAGGCCTTGCTGTTGTAAAAACTTGTTTTTTTCTGATTTTATATAAGCCCACGGTTTGAGATAAGCTGCTGTGTCTGCACAATGGCGGTTAGCAGTACCCTGTATAGACAGAAATGCTGTCAAGTTAAAATTTCCCTTAAAATAACTATTTTGTCAACCATCCCCAGTCCCCCTGCTGCTTTAGGTACATCTGAGTTGCATGCAGAGCAGTATCGCCTTATTGGATAGCTGCAGTTCCCATTCAGTATAGCACTCATTCTTTGGCCTTTTGCTGTCATCCCAGTCTAGTTATATCAATCCACTCTTCTCCCTGGTTAAACCCATAGTTAAAAAACAGAAACCATAGATAGACACTTTCCTGCTTCCTCTGTGGTAAGATTGATGGACATGGGCATTCTGAGAGAATGTAGCAATTGTCTCATGTATGCTGACTACCACTTAATCCTGAAATAAACACAGTATGTGAGAGATGTAGTTACACTATGAAAATTGAGACACAACTCTCACATACTGACGAATCAAATGGCAAACAAGTTGTCAGCATGCATACATCATTTCCCTCATTAAATAAATTCTCGACACATAAATCTACATATGCAGAGGTACTCACAAGAAACCTATCAAAACCTCAGAGGCCTCCTGAACACTGCCCTCAGAAACTACTTGCAAAAAAAAAGTCAAAACCAACCACTGCTCATAAAGATACAAATCACAGTGTCTCCACAAGTAGGTCCCTAAGACAAAACACCAGATATTCAAACATCTTGGTCATAGAAGACTCTATCATGAGATACACGGACCCCCCCCCCACTAGGTTGGATAAAGAGAGGATTACAGTCAGTTGTCAGGATTTGCCAGATCATGCAGGCACTCAAGTCACTCAACCACAAGTGCCAGTATAACCCAGTCATAGTTCATGTGGTTGTGAAAGACCTGAGGTGTGTACCTCCTTGGACAATACGAAGAGAGAGATGAGGGGCTTCTCTTAATACATGTCACTGGCGGAATGAGCCTCACACTGAGCAGCATTCTACCTTCTCCGAGATACATCACAATACAAACAGAAAATTATTGACTTCAATAATTGGGTTAGTTAATGGTGTTATTCCAAGGGGATCCAGTATTTTAAAAAGTCCATATAAGAGTTTTCCCATTATAATATATATTTCCATTTACATACTACGTTTTTGTTAATGATTCACAGAGTAATAGATTCGATTATAAGTTTGATGGCCTACAAATAGGCCAACAGGTTTCTTTTTTAGATGTACAATTGGAAGGTATGAATAACGGTAAAATTAAAACCAGTATACATAGAAAATCTACTGAAGGGGGGCAATATTTATGTGGGAGTAGTTGTCACCACCTGCATTTAATTTAACTTATGGAGAGTTATGTCTCCATAGACTTTTTTAATGAATAAATTAATTTTTAAAATGAAGCTGAAAGAACTGTGGACATGCTTATTAAGAGGCGCTCTGATAAGAAAGTAGGGGTTGAGACCTGTAGAAAAGTTATGGAAAGAAAAAAAAATAACCATATATTGGCTCAATCTTATGAAACTGTTAAAATAACTTAATGTGACTGAGAATAAATCTAAAAAAGGTATTTATTTTGTCACTACTTATGTTTTTTCTGATGTAGTGATTAATTTACTGAAATATTGTTGGTCTTTTTTTTAGTAAAAAATAAAGAACTGTGTTATTTAATTAATAATAAACCTTTTATATTTTATGGGGGCGTAGTATAGGAGATGTGTTAGTATATAGTTGTTTTTTTCTTCCAGCTTTGTATATTTACATTTCTAGCAACTGCTTTTTAATAATAACCCCAGAGCACAACTAATCAATTCCACTACCCACTTCCCAGACTCTGGAATAGACTGCCCATACATGTCAAGCAGAGCACCTCTTCGGCCCTCTTCAAAAGGAACCTTGACGATTGGATGGGAGAAAGGAAATTCACCCCGTGGATCATGTCAGTCGCCCTGCTAGATAGGGGTCCAGGGAAGTAAAGAGTGTGGGAAGAAATAGCCAGGGAATTGTTATGGCTAGGCTTGTAAACATCCCTATTTAAATTATGTATTCATATTTATATTTTATTTTGAGTTATTTTCAGGTAATTGTATTTGCAATATGTGTATTGTTAATTTTGTATTATTCTTTTGTACACTAGAGGGCACTCCAAGCCTACAAGATAAAAATGAGATAGCATGTTAGGCACTAATATTTCTTGCATCAAGTTTGGTTGCTGAAGAAGGCTTTGGCCGAAACCGGTACAACCATCTTGGTGTACTGTGAAACTTCTTGTCTTTTTATTATGTAATACATTTTGAATATGCCACAGGAGTCGGGTGCTGGCTTTATTCTTTTGGGTTGGACATAGTGCATGGCCGTGCACATGCCGTTCGTGCAGGGGTTACTTGGATGCTTTTGGTCTTTTGTTTCCTGTTGATGGCTTCTCCAGTGTGGCGTCTTCTCATTTTTTGTTCGTAGTGGCTTGTGGCGATCTCGATTGCTTTGGTGGATGTGAATACTAGCCATTTTTTGGAATTGGGATGCTGTTTGTCTTTTATCAGGTCCATGGTATTTCTACTGAATTCGTGGATTTTATCACTCTCAGTGGACTTTATATATTAGTTTGGGATTATTTGTGTCGAGGAACAGAGCGGACCTATCTCTCAAGCTTGTTCTGGACTTTTTCTTATGGTGGGACAATTGTTGTATTTTACAATGGTAATTATATGTATACGATTCATTCTTTTTGCTTTGGGACATTGACATATGAATCATCCGATTATGGGATATCAGCAACAGTCATTTTTCATCTTCTAGCGACAATTTTTGTGTCATTTTCATTATGGAATCTGTTTGGAGATGCTTCTTGTTGGACATGTTGAACTATGATATCGGAAGGGGTTTTGGACATTAATAATGTTTATTACCTTTGCAATATTGCGTTATAAGGGTATGTTAACATCTATACTCTGTTTATGTTTTTTGCTAACTTTTAAGGTTTGCCTTTGTTCAGGCCTACTAATCCAATAGACACTGTCCTTGACTAGTTTTCTATAATTTAGGCTGTATGCTTGATTAATAGGACAAAGTAGTCTTTTTTTTTTTTTTTTTTAGTTATTCAAAAATAATATGGTTCATTTGAAGGGAACTGTATTTTATCTTATTTTTTTGTGTGATGTTTGACAACTGGCAGATAATAAGTGTGGTTCCCCCCCCCCATCTATTTGTGAATCATGGGTTTTTCCCTTGGTGCTACTAGTTAGTTTCATATGGGAAGTTGCAGATGGATAGGACATTAGGTTGGCCACAGATATGTTATGAATAGGGACAATTCTAGTCTTATATGGTTTAATTGATTTGCAATCATTGTATGGCTGATTTATGCCTATTCTAGCGGGGTGAGCTTTTGGACCTCGGACAAAGCATTTATTAATATATAGAGTTAATTAAATGTAATTTTTGCCCAAGCAACACTGACCAAATGTATTTTTATTACTGCCTTTTGTGGGTTTACAATTGGTTTTGGCCCATTTTGGTTATGTAGCGAGATATTGAGCCTTGGTGGATAAATATAGGCTTGAAATGCTTTTTTTCCCCCTTTCTTTGGATTTGGGGATGCATGGGGGTTTTTGGCTATTATTGTACCCATTTGGGCCAAGGTTCTGTTGGGGTTGGTGAAGTGAATTATATTATATTTTATTTTCATTTCCCAATGCTCATGGTATGGAACATATATTGTGTGTTGAAAATATGACCTGTGAGTAAACATTGTGGACAAGTATGGCCGATTAATATCTGGGGTTTGTTTGGAGAATTATATTTGAGTATATATTGACTTTCCAACCCTTGGATTGCTGGATACATATTGTGTTTGCAAAACTAATTTAATTTTCCAACAAGTAAAAATCTCTGTGGATACTTATTGGCCCTTTGGGGAGTTTTGGTCAGTGATGGAATTGGCAACTTTCATTAAGGGTCTGTCTTCAGACTCTGAGGACCTGGGCATTTCTGGCCTGGGTTCTGGAAACATCGATGCTGGTCCTAGTGTCCAGGATCCCACTCAAGATTGTAAATTTGCTTTTTTTAAGCTAACTAAGGATCTGATTTCCCTTCGAAAAATGTTTGGCCCTTGAAGCTTTTCAGGGCATATCAACGTAGCAAAATAGTTCCAAGGGGACTAAGAACCAGGTTACAGCCCATGGTGGCTGAGCCGGATGAGTGCCTTTTAACACAATGGGCAGAAGCCCAACAACAGGTTTCTATGACTTTTGTGGATGTTTTGAGCAGTTTTTATAAGAGGAAGGTGGAGGAACATGCTGCCAGTGTACTGGTGGCTAGTAAAACAATGGATGGGTTTTCTACACTTTCGTGCTATAATGATAGTATTAACAAACTTGGCAAAGAGTTGTCGACATTGGATTAAACTCTTAAGGAGAGAAAGATTAAGAAGTTCACCCGAGATGGGGATTATGACAGGGGAAAGCCCTTTGAGATGCGTCCTAGGGTTAAATTTTGCATGTCCGTAAATACCCCTAAGAGATTGAGAGGTGCACGGCCCAAATCTATTTTGAAAAAAAGGAATTAGGGAGCCAGTGCTGTCAGGTGAAGACTCTTCATCTAATACGGACTGGGAGGACGGCCACATTGGGGTCTCCCTATACTTGAAAAGAATAATTTAGAGTCAAGTTCTGCCAGGGGTATCCCTTTAGGCATAAGTCCCAGAGACGAGGGGGGAGGAAGCACCACAAATGCCAAGGGTCTTGGGGAAATTCAAGCACCACAAATGCCAAGGGTCTTGGGGAAATTCTTCAAAGGATGACCAAAATTTAGATTCTAAAGTTAATAATGTGCACAATATTTCTTCTGTCGAATTGGATAAACAGCAAGTGGATGTGCTAAATAAAGTATTAAGCTTTGTGCCTGTTTCTTTTTGTCCAGGAGCATTATTTTGCACAGGATGTGGTGAATTTTTGTCATAGTTTGAATTTAAAATCTTTTTTTATTGGTTCTGAGTGGAATGAGGTGTGTGCTTCTGAGTTGAGAAATTTTCGCTTTAGGTCCTCCAAATTCAGGCCATCTATGCTACCCATTGTACAAGCATTCCAAAATGCGGTCCTTAATGATTTACATCTACATTTGAATAAACAGGATATGGTGAAGGAAAATTTGGATAAACAGCAGAGATTATGTTTAGATAATCTTATTAACAACAAGGAAATTGTTATTATCTCTGCGGACAAGGGGGGAGCTGTGGTGGTTCAGGATTTGGTGGACTATGAAGCTGAAGGTGAGCATCAGCTCCGTAATAGCACTCATTACCAAGAAGTGACTGTTGATCCAGCTATGCAAGTTAAACAAGATATTGATCACTTTTTAGATTTGGCTGAAGATGAGGGCATTATTACTAAAGAAATATGTTATCATTTGAAGGTAGATTATCCCAAAAAGCAGTATATCTATTTTCTGCCAAAAATTCATAAGGATCCCAAAAGACCGCCCGGTAGACTGATTGTATCAGGCAGGGGCTCTCTGACTGAGCCCTTGTCTGAATTTCTCACTTTATATTTAAAACCACTTTTGGTTTTTATACGTTCTAGAATTCAGGACACGATCCAGTTTCTCTCTGTCATTTCAGATATGCAATTGGAATCGGATTGGCTCCTATGTACCTTGGATGTCACCTCCTTGTATACCAACATTCCCCATTGGGCGGGACTCATAGCCCTGCAATATTGGCTGGATAAGGCCAACATATATAAGCCTGGTTTTAATACGCTTCTTGTTTGCATGGCAGAAAAGGTCCTGAATCATAATATCTTCTATTTTAAAGATAGGTGTTTTTGGCAACTCCAGGGTACTGCTATGGGGGCATCTTTTGCCCCCATTTATGCGGACCTATTCATGGCGTATGTGGAAGAACAGGTAATATACGACACTAAGTCACAACATTTATATTAATGAAATGGACATATGGAGAAGATATCTTGATGACTGTTGGTTGGTGTGGAGAGCAGATATAGAATTCCTTATGGAATTTTTGGAATATCTGAATTGCAATATATGGGGTATTGAATTTAAGTTGACTTATTCTAGATCTGATATAACGTTTTTGGATGTCTTAGTTAAAAGAACTGATTTGGGCACTCTAGAGAGTGAAATATTTAGGAAATTTCCACAATTCAATACCCTATTGCATGCTACAAGCTTCCACCCCCAAATTGTCATCAAGAATATCCCAAAGTCACAATTTCTTAGTGTCAAAAGCATTTGCTCCAGTTCTTCCACATACAGCCATTATAAAAGTGATCTAATATCCAGGTTTAAGAACAGGGGTTATCAAGGGGGTGACATCACTAGGGCCAACCGATTTGCGAATCAGCAAGATAGATCTGAGTTATTGTCATATAGGGTTAATTAAATGTAATTTTTGCCCAAGCAACACTGACCAAATGTATTTTTATTACTGCCTTTTGTGGGTTTACAATTGGTTTTGGCCCATTTTGGTTATGTAGCGAGATATTGAGCCTTGGTGGATAAATATAGGCTTGAAATGCTTTTTTTCCCCCCTTTCTTTGGATTTGGGGATGCATGGGGGTTTTTGGCTATTATTGTACCCATTTGGGCCAAGGTTCTGTTGGGGTTGGTGAAGTGAATTATATTATATTTTATTTTCATTTCCCAATGCTCATGGTATGGAACATATATTGTGTGTTGAAAATATGACCTATGAGTAAACATTGTGGACAAGTATGGCCGATTAATATCTGGGGTTTGTTTGGAGAATTATATTTGAGTATATATTGACTTTCCAACCCTTGGATTGCTGGATACATATTGTGTTTGCAAAACTAATTTAATTTTCCAACAAGTAAAAATCTCTGTGGATACTTATTGGCCCTTTGGGGAGTTTTGGTCAGTGATGGAATTGGCAACTTTCATTAAGGGTCTGTCTTCAGACTCTGAGGACCTGGGCATTTCTGGCCTGGGTTCTGGAAACATCGATGCTGGTCCTAGTGTCCAGGATCCCACTCAAGATTGTAAATTTGCTTTTTTTAAGCTAACTAAGGATCTGATTTCCCTTCGGAAAAATGTTTGGCCCTTGAAGCTTTTCAGGGCATATCAACGTAGCAAAATAGTTCCAAGGGGACTAACAACCAGGTTACAGCCCATGGTGGCTGAGCCGGATGAGTGCCTTTTAACACAATGGGCAGAAGCCCAACAACAGGTTTCTATGACTTTTGTGGATGTTTTGAGCAGTTTTTATAAGAGGAAGGTGGAGGAACATGCTGCCAGTGTACTGGTGGCTAGTAAAACAATGGATGGGTTTTCTACACTTTCGTGCTATAACGATAGTATTGACAAACTTGGCAAAGAGTTGTCGACATTGGATTCAACTCTTAAGGAGAGAAAGATTAAGAAGTTCACCCGAGATGGGGATTATGACAGGGGAAAGCCCTTTGAGATGTGTCCTAGGGTTAAATTTTGCATGTCCATAAATACCCCTAAGAGATTGAGAGGTGCACGGCCCAAATCTATTTTGAAAAAAAGGAATTAGGGAGCCAGTGCTGTCAGGTGAAGACTCTTCATCTAATACGGACTGGGAGGACGGCCACATTGGGGTCTCCCTATACTTGAAAAGAATAATTTAGAGTCAAGTTCTACCAGGGGTATCCCTTTAGGCATAAGTCCCAGAGATGAGGGGGGAGGAAGCACCACAAATGCCAAGGGTCTTGGGGAAATTCAAGCACCACAAATGCCAAGGGTCTTGGGGAAATTCTTCAAAGGATGACCAAAATTTAGATTCTAAAGTTAATAATGTGCACAATATTTCTTCTGTCGAATTGGATAAACAGCAAGTGGATGTGCTAAATAAAGTATTAAGCTTTGTGCCTGTTTCTTTTTGTCCAGGAGCATTATTTTGCACAGGATGTGGTGAATTTTTGTCATAGTTTGAATTTAAAATCTTTTTTTATTGGTTCTGAGTGGAATGAGGTGTGTGCTTCTGAGTTGAGAAATTTTCGCTTTAGGTCCTCCAAATTCAGGCCATCTATGCTACCCATTGTACAAGCATTCCAAAATGCGGTCCTTAATGATTTACATCTACATTTGAATAAACAGGATATGGTGAAGGAAAATTTGGATAAACAGCAGAGATTATGTTTAGATAATCTTATTAACAACAAGGAAATTGTTATTATCTCTGCGGACAAGGGGGGAGCTGTGGTGGTTCAGGATTTGGTGGACTATGAAGCTGAAGGTGAGCATCAGCTCCGTAATAGCACTCATTACCAAGAAGTGACTGTTGATCCAGCTATGCAAGTTAAACAAGATATTGATCACTTTTTAGATTTGGCTGAAGATGAGGGCATTATTATTAAAGAAGTATGTTATCATTTGAAGGTAGATTATCCCAAAAAGCAGTATATCTATTTTCTGCCAAAAATTCATAAGGATCCCAAAAGACCGCCCGGTAGACTGATTGTATCAGGCAGGGGCTCTCTGACTGAGCCCTTGTCTGAATTTCTCACTTTATATTTAAAACCACTTTTGGTTTTTATAGAATTCAGGACACGATCCAGTTTCTCTCTGTCATTTCAGATATGCAATTGGAATCGGATTGGCTCCTATGTACCTTGGATGTCACCTCCTTGTATACCAACATTCCCCATTGGGCGGGACTCATAGCCCTGCAATATTGGCTGGATAAGGCCAACATATATAAGCCTGGTTTTAATATGCTTCTTGTTTGCATGGCAGAAAAGGTCCTGAATCATAATATCTTCTATTTTAAAGATAGGTGTTTTTGGCAACTCCAGGGTACTGCTATGGGGGCATCTTTTGCCCCCATTTATCTTGGACCTATTCATGGCGTATGTGGAAGAACAGGTAATATACGACACTAAGTCACAACATTTATATTAATGAAATGGACATGTGGAGAAGATATCTTGATGACTGTTGGTTGGTGTGGAGAGCAGATATAGAATTCCTTATGGAATTTTTGGAATATCTGAATTGCAATATATGGGGTATTGAATTTAAGTTGACTTATTCTAGATCTGATATAACGTTTTTGGATGTCTTAGTTAAAAGAACTGATTTGGACACTCTAGAGAGTGAAATATTTAGGAAATTTCCACAATTCAATACCCTATTGCATGCTACAAGCTTCCACCCCCAAATTGTCATCAAGAATATCCCAAAGTCACAATTTCTTAGTGTCAAAAGCATTTGCTCCAGTTCTTCCACATACAGCCATTATAAAAGTGATCTAATATCCAGGTTTAAGAACAGGGGTTATCAAGGGGGTGACATCACTAGGGCCAACCGATTTGCGAATCAGCAAGATAGATCTGAGTTATTGTCATATAGGGTTTGAGATTCTCAAAAATTACAAATACTCAGATTAGTTACAACTTATGGGAGAAATACTAACAGTTTCATGAACATCATTCGTAAACATTGGTATTAAGATCAGATGATGTTCTGAATATAGGGGATCGGTGTCTTTATTCATTTCGGAAAGGGTGGTCTTTGGGATCCTTATTCAGTCACTGTAAAGAGGGTGTATGAAAAGGGTTTACGTTTAACCATACAAACCAGTTTGTTTGGCCAATCAATATTGGGCTGTTATCCATGTGGCCATTGTACCCACTGTCCTAGGGTGCTAAAATCCCAGAGTTTCACTTCACACAATTGGTCACAGGTATATACTGTTTCATTTTTTGACAATTGTAATACTACCTGGGTTATTTATTTGGCCCAGTGTAATTGTCGAGCATTTTATGTTGGACAAACGTCCCGTCCTTTTAAGGTAGGGATCGGGGAACACCTGAGTGATATCAAGAACAAAAAGTGTTCTAGCTCTTTGTACACATTTCTAAACATTCAACGGGTATTTTTAGTTTTATGGTCATTGACCACATTAGGCTTTAGAACAAGCAATCCCATGTATTACATGAAATTTTGACTAATAAAGAAAAAATGTGGATCATTAAATTGGGGGCTCTTTTTTCCCCTGGGTTGAATGATCAATTATGAAACATCCCTATTTAAATTATGTATTCACATTTATATTTTATTTTGAGTTATTTTCAGGTAATTGTATTTGCAATATGTGTATTGTTAATTTTGTATTATTCTTTTGTACATTAGAGGGCGCTCCAAGCCTACAAGATAAAAATGAGATAGCATGTTAGGCACTAATATTTCTTGCATCAAGTTTGGTTGCTGAAGAAGGCTTTGGCCGAAACCGGTACAACCATGTTGGTGTACTGTGAAACTTCTTGTCTTTTTGTTATGTAATAAATTTTGAATATGCCACAGGAGTCGGGTGCTGGCTTTATTCTTTTGGGTTTGACATAGGCTTGTATAGGCCCTAGGGCCAATAGCCTAGTATCAACCTATGAACCAGGCCTTCCAAGAACTGTATTACTAGAAGTACAATAGACTGGATTCTAGTATCCCATCCTCACTGTATCTCTGATAGTGGTATTCTCCCAGACCTACTAGCTGACCACTTCTCCACTTTTGCCCACCTTCTCCCCTCTTCCATGCAACTAACGCACACCTATATTTCCACTCGCTGCCTAAAGAACTTCAATTTTGAAACCTTCTCAAATGCACTAAAAAGCACAAAATGGAGCCCATTAAAGACTCTTCCCCTGGATAATGCTGTCTCCTACTTTAACTCTACTTTCACAAACCTGCTGAACTCCTTTGCCCCTCTAAAAACAAAATGTATAAAAAGTAATCCTGTACCCTGGTTAACCAAAAACACGTTAGCTATCATGCGACTCCGTGAAAAAGCCTGGGCAAGTTACCATACAAATAAAACCACTATCACCCTAAACAAATATAAAACACTACGAAATAAAGTCAAAAAACTTATTACCTCAGACCACAAAGCCTATTTCTCCACTCTCCAAACCAACCACAACACCAATCCCAAACTATTTTGGAAAGGAATCTCATCTCTCCTCAACCCAGGAAAAAAAGAAAACCCTTGCCCCAACCCAGATGCCTCTGACATGGACTTAGCCACCCAATTTAACTCTTTCTTCACAGAGTCCATAAGCAAGCTAACATCATCCTTCACCAACACTTCTGCAACCTGTCCTCAGCGTGCACCCATCCCTTGTCCCCAACCTCCACCTTTTTCTATCAGTCCCATCTCTATATCCACCATAAAAAAACTTCTCCTAAAATTAAAACCTGGTTCCAATGCCCTGATGAAATTCCCTCCAACTTCCTAAAAGTAGCTGCAGAAGCCATTGCTCTCCCTATCAGCATACTAATTAATTGGTCTATCTCAGAAAACCAGGTCCCCCAACTCTGGAAGAAAGCCTTTATTATTCCTCTACATAAAGGAGGTAATAATGACATTCCAAACGTCCGCCCTATTGCTATCTTATCCCCTATTTCTAAGCTTCTTGAAAATGTATCCAACAACAACTCTTACCCCCACACAGCATGGATTCAGACCTGGTCATAGCACCTCCACTGCTCTCCTCCCCTTCCTTGAAAAAATTAACAAAGCCCGTGATTCCAGCCATTTCGTGTCCACCCTTCTCCTCGACCTCTCCAAGATATTTGACACTATTTCCCACAACCTGCTTCTTAATAAACTCTCCAAACTAAACCTGTGTCTTTCCTTTACCAAGTGGTTCTCAGCTACCTCACAACCAGACAACAAGCAGTCATATGGAATAAAGCCACTTCATCCTTCCTTAATACTCCCACAGGTGTCCCCCAAGGTTCCATTTTAGGCTCCCTACTATTCAACATAGGTTCATATGTTAGTACTAGGCTAACTGCCCTTGTGAGCCATTTTAAGCCTAGCCAATTATCCCCTGTGAGATTCAAACCCTGTACCTTGTGTTTGTAAGACAAACACCTTAACCATTAGGCCACCCTCCCAACCCTGTTCATTAACGACTTCTACCAAGCCATTCCAAACTCCAGCCTCATCCAGTATGCCAACACGTCTACCATTATCTGCTCCTCCCCTTCTGTCCCCACTCTAAATAAGCTTACCCAAACTGCCTTCTCCTCTACTGAGCAGTGGATGCTAGGCAACCATCTGGCTCTTAATGCAACCAAAACTAAACTTATGTTATTCACCGCCTCCAAAATCTCCTCCCTAGATAAACAATCATTTTTAGTCACCAGCAAAAGTAATACTCCCCTAGAAATAGTCTCTGACAGTAAACTACTAGGAGTACTCATAGATGATCAACTAAAATTTGACAAACATTTACAAGTAAATATAAAAAAAAAACACAAAAAACTTGGTATGCTCTACTGCCATAATTGTATCTCTCCTTCCACTAGGCTCATATTAGCCAATACTTATCTCATCCCATCTCTCCTATTTGGTGCATCTGTCCTCACCAACCTGCAGTCATCCCTCAAAACAAAACTCTCCTCTTGCTATAACAAGATATCAAAGTTTGCAGCAGGTCACAGAGCCATTTCTCACCATTGTAATTCTCTTCACCAACTAAACTGGCTTGAGCTACCTAACCTCCTCACTTATACCAAACTCATCCAAGCACACATAGCCACTACCTTTGAAATGTATGACCAAGAACGACTTCTAAAATCTAATTCCCAAAAACTAATTAAACTGCACAAACCCACACATCCAGCTGAGAATCACCTAATGTCCTTCTCTCTTGCACGCCTCTGGAATTCTCTACCATCTCCTAACCGCATCACCAGCAGTCTCTCCTCATTTAAAACCTTGGTGCACTCACACCTATCTTCACAATGGAAGTGCTTCTGTTCCCATTCAACCTAATCCTTCTAATATCACTTCCTACTCTCCTAGAACTAAGTACGCCATCACTGCCTCCTGCAATTCCACAGCTCTATTTAACTATTTGACCAACTACTTAACAGTTACCCTATGCTGCTACTTTTGTATATAAAAAAATAGTTTTTTATTGCTGTTTTACAAACTGTACTGATGTATTCTATCATTGTTAACCTTTTTTTATTATATTTAGTTTGTATTCCTATGAGATAATCTGTAATGTAAATGTGCAATGTCTACTATGTATGTGTATTTTTCTGGAGCTGTTCTCCCCAGGAATCCATTGAAAATGGGCTCCTTGTGGCTAATTGGACTATCCTGGCAAACAAACTGCAAATAAATAAAATAATAAATATATGGATTCTTTTACAAACACTTTAGTGGTGGGTACGTTACCATGTGGCAAATGTTGTAACTGTAGAAATGTAGCTCAATCTTTTTATAAGATTAATAATCTTCTCTTTTTCACTTTTAAAACTTTTACTTGTAACACTGAAGGCATTATTTATGCCATCAGGTATCCATGTAATTTATTTTACATTAGTGAGAATAAAAGCGCTTTTAAATGTAGATTACAAGAACATATAAGAGACAAAAAAAAAAGATAGAAAGTATAGTTGCACTGCATTTTAAACAGTAGCATAAAAGTAATGCCCTTTTCTTACAAGGTACTGTTTTAGAGCAGGTGACTGTGAAATTTAAGGAGGAAAATTTATTGAAGGTTAAATTATTGTATAAAGAAGCTGTGTATATTTTAAAGTATGACACTTTGATACCTAAGGCTTTAAATGTAGAATGTAATTGGAAATGTTTATTAGAATGGGAAAACATTATATGGCCTTTTTAAAATAGTATATGGTACCTTAAGAGTTGTTTAGAGACTATTTAAATGTAATTTTTTATTGTCTGATTTTTTTTAATTGTTTTTTTATGTATAAAAGATGTGAAGGTGATTTTTCTCACTGTTTTACTCCTTGAAGGCTTTTTGCTGAAGTGCTAGACAGTTTAATAAAGACTATTTTAGGGTCTGTAGCCTTGTTGTTTTATGTATTATTTTATTTTTTTCTGTTTTGTGGTTGTTTCAAAGGGAGCCATTATTTGTCAGCCTGGGACTATATGATCTATAGAACATGCTGTTTTGCCAGAGATGGTCTGCACCTGTCACCACTAGGCTTTCATATACTGGCAAAGGCATTAGAACCCCCTCCCATAGCACCTTTTTTAGGCAGTGCTAAACCAATGGACCTTCCAATGTACAAATTCTTCTAATATCATGCTGAAGCTACTGCTGCTCACTGTTAAGTGTCTTAACAAGTAAATGCATTCCCTGGAAGTTCTTGGATGCTCTCCTCGTCCTGAAGAATGCTGACATCTTTGCAGTTACGGAGATGTGCTTCAAGGCTGCAAAAAGCTCCCTGGTAGTACAAGGCTACAGTGCCTATCACACTTTCAGATGGGTCTATATTAGCAAGTCGAAACTCCAAATAGCCGAATACCACAACATCGACACATAAAGAGCAAAATAGCAAAAGTATGAATGGCCAGTTCCGCTAATTTTTTCCCCAGGGGAAATAAAATCGCTTGGCCGACCAAAACCAAAACAAATTGTCAAACCCAACGAAAGTCCCCCATATGCCCCCCCCCCAACTAAATATGCCAACTCTGAGATCACTCTACAGTGGAGAAAAGGGCAAATTCCTGATAACGGCCAAGCAATTTTTTTTCCCCTGGGAAAAAATTCACAGAGGTGGCCATTTGTACTTTTTCTGTTTCACTCTTTGTGTGTCAATGTTGTGATATTTGGCTATTTGGAGTTTCGATTTGCTAATATAGACTCCATTCAGACCACTCTAAGAAAGGGGGAAAAAAATGAGCGGAGGTGTTTCCATTTACATAAAAAAAAAAAAAAAAATCACACTGCAAGATTGGTCAAGCAGAATGACTCACTCGAGCTAGTCCATGTCCAGTTGACCATAGGCAAAATCCCCAACCATATTTTTGCTAGCTGGAGATCCCCATCCATGAACCATGAAAACAACTCTGCATATCTGAATTTAATAGAATCACTTGCTATTTAACCCAACACACTACACATGGGTGATTTTAACTACCTCTGCATAAACTGGGAAACATACATGACATCTAACATGCAGGTTTAGAAATTTGTCATTGCAAATACTCTGGAACAGCTGGTATTCACTCACACTAAGGACTCTAATAGTTTTGACTTAGTACTTTTGATACTAAGTTGGTCTCCTTTGAAATAAATGCATTGGTAAAACCCCCATCAAACCCTAAAATCCTAAAGAATTTTTCCAAGGCAAATACCTTCTATTAAGTGATAATATAGGTAATTTTAAAGCTGCCCTTTACCTCTAAAACATGAAAGCCTATGAAGAAGTATACATGTACAACAATTTAAACAACTGCATAGAAACATCAGTACCTGACCGAATAAAACCCAGGTCTAGCCATAAAAACAAGCCACCCTGGTGGACCGCTGGCATGAATATATTACGCAACAGAAGACTGCTGGCATGAATATATTACGCAACAGAAGGAAGAAATTTGTATCTAGAAGGAAGTGGGAGGGTGCACAACAGAGAAAAAAAATCCTCAGTCTCAACAGGCAAATCTGGAAACTAGTCAAGTCCTCAAAAGCTAAATGTGAGACTGAAATAACCTCATAAGCAAAGGATAATCGCAAAGCATTTTTTTAGTTAAGTCTGAAATCCTAAAGGAAACACTCAGTAATGTGCTGAGTTGGCTGTAGATGGCACTACATAGGTATGCTCAGCCAGAAGAAATAGCAAACCTGCTGGCTGATAAATTCATGTCAGATTTCAACCCCTTATCACCTCCAGTCACCTCCCATGAATTACCCCCTACCATTCCTTTGCCTGTTATCACAAAAAAACAGGTCCTCACTGGACTCTCTAAAGCTGGAAATATGGCATCATTGGGCCCTGACAGAATCCCAGGGTGCCTGTTAATTAGCTTAAAACATGACAGAGCGGACCCACTCAGATCTCTATTTAACAGTCTCCACACAGGTTTTGTCCCAGTAGGGTGGAGGGCAGCAGCAGTCATCCCTCTGCACAAGGGGGGGCCATCAGTGGACTGACTAGCCTCATATGCAAGGCTATGGAAAGGATAATCTTGGAGTTAACACCCTAAGAAATCACTAGACCCAACCCAGTTGGGCTTTGTCAAGTGCAGTTTATGCCTACTTAGTCTGGTGGACTTCTTTGAGAAGGTCATCAAGGCCATGGATAAGAATAAGACAGTGCATACTGCTTACCTTGACCTGGCCAAGGCATTTGACACAATACCCCACTAGGGTATTATAGATAAACTAACAAAGTTGGCCATGAACCTCTATGTCACCAGATGGATAGCCAGTTGGCTCACAGATAGGACACACGTTGTTAGAGTTGAAGAATCCACATCCAGCAAGAGACCAGTCACCAGTGTATTACCACTGGGCTCTGTGCTGGACCCCCTCCTCTTTGGGATATACTTCTCAGATGTCAAAGCAATGTGTATGGCTTTAGGCTAACCAGGTTTGCTGATGAATGCAAGTTAGGGGCAGTCATTGACTCCCCAAACAATGTTGATGTCCTACAGAAAGGACTGACACAGACTAACGAGTGGTGTCACAGCCATGCTCTCAAACTAAATGTGAAGAAATGTGTAATAATACCCATTGAGAAATCAACTACCCCTGCAAATTACAAAATTGATGGCATCCCCCCCAAAGAGTGGACCCATTGTTGATAGATCTGGGTACTCAGATAGTAATCTGAACTTTGACCACCATGTATTCATGGTGGTGAGGAAATCCTTCTGTGTGGCTCAGCTTATAAGTAAGGACTTGATATCCAGATCTAAGGATGCCATAGTACAACTGTACTTGGCCCGCACCAGATCAATAATCGAGTACAGTGCACCCTTTGGCAAGTACCTCGCCAGGCACCTGCGACAGCTGGAGTATCCTCAGAGGTTTCTCATCAGAAAAATACAGGGTATAATCAAAATGCCATATGCAGACCGATTAAAAGCCATGTTACTTTATTCAGTTTTCTACTGATTACTTAAGGGTGATCCATTCCTGAGCTACAAGGCAGTCCATGACTCACCCCTAATGGAAGTGTTACATATTCACAAAACCAACTGCATGAGAGTTAACCACTCCAAGAATTTAAACCAGATCTCTGACATGAATAGATCTTGCTAGAGAGGCAGAAATGTTTCTCAGAGATTATCCCTCCCGTGGAATAGGCTTCATATTAACGTGAAGCAATACCTTTCCATGACCATCTTCAAGAGCAGTCTAGACCAATGGATGGAAAATCACAAGTCCACTTCTAGGGTGATGCCCATGTCCCTTATGGACAGAGGCAGTCTAAAAAAATTGTTAAAACCACATTGCTGAACCTTGTTGTCTTTCCCATAGGGATAGAAAGTTGGGTAAAATCTAGGTAAAACTGGCTGGGATGGTAACGGCTCTTGAGCCATTAGCCTAGTAATCTCCTATGGAAGTTAGAGGGAAGAAAATGATAAAGATCTGGAAGGTTTTGAATAACAGTGATTCAGATGGATGCATAATACAGGAAAATACTGTTGATGGTGGCGGGTCTTGATGCAGAGAAAGTATTCAGCATAGTAGACTGTGATTTTATGAGTAGGGCAATGGAAGCATTTGCATGTCCTGATACAATAATTAGAAGGACACTTGAGGGATTAGAGACAAAAATCAAAAGTGTGAGATTCTTCACTGATAAGTTGTGTTTGAACAGTGGAACCAGGCAGGGGTGCCTTTTTCCCTTTGCTACTTGCGTTGTATTTAATTAGCAAACAAGATAAGTGACTCAGAAGATGTAATTGGTATGGTGTTCAAGAAAACGTGGCTTTATTTGCAGATGATATCATATTCTACCTGATGGAACCAGAAAAGCACTTCTCAGTGTTGTGGAACATTCTGAGACAGTTCTGGATTTTTTTGGAATATACAATTGAAAATAAAACAAAGTCTAGTGCTATAAACTATGTACCCGCACTTGAATTGGTTCAGCAATACCAGTATTTATGGGAACATGATAAAATGAAGTATTTAACAATATACATTAAAAAGGATTCTGATGTTCTTCGTCTTCCATTGCTGCAGTCCTGACTATTGGGTATAGTCCGCAAAGCCGGCCGCCATGCCAGAGTATAAGGCTGGCGACGGTCAGTCGACGCTGTTGACGGCTTAGACGCGGCGTCAGGGTACTATCACGCTCGACGGCGTCATTTCCCTCATGGTCCGATTTGCAGCCGATGCAGTTGCATGCAGGTTGCGTTGAGTTGGCGTTCCGAAAAATTTTCGAGCAGGAAAAGAGAGTTACAAGACCCGAACATGAGTCCGTTCCTTTTTATTTTTGGTTTTTTTTTTTCTTGCCTCAGTATTTTACGTTTGTCAGAAAAGTGAATAACTGTATGCTTATCAGGAAACAGATACCTCTTGTTTAGGGTTATGTTATGTTGTGTATACCTGCCGCCTGGCTGCCGGTTTGTTGTTTGTGGCTACTGCTCTTGCTAGGTTATTAACAAGCTATTAAGAGTAGTTAGACTGTGCCAGGTTAGTGTTTGGGAAGCGTTGCAATTACTAAAATGCCGGTCGGGCTAACCGGCGCCCGAGTGCAAAAGGATAAAAACAACCGAAGCCTGGGGTTGAGGCAGGGTTCCGGTCCCGGTGGTCGGTTCTTTAAAACTCAGTGGAGCGGAGGTTTTTCCAGGGAGTCATAGGCTGGAGTCCCAGGCAGAAACTATAGGAGGTGGGCAGGGCCTTCTCGGGGGCCAGGCTGAGGTTGTCTCATTCTTCCTTTCTTTAGTTTCTTCTCCTTCTGTTGCTTGCCTTAGGCCCTCCTTCTGTTGCCAAAACTTTGTGGGGGGTGTACCTACCTCATATTCATAGGGGGGGAAGATCCAAACATTTTTGAGTTGGGCAGATTATTTGATTGCTTAAAATGGGTTCTATACTTCGCTGGATAAGAGGCCTAGGGTGGCCCCAGGCCTTAGAAAAGCTAAGGTGGGAACGTGGAGGATAGTTTGTCTTCTGTGGAAGATATGGAGGACTCTGTGGAAGATTGACAGAGTATCCTATTATTCTTCTTCTCTCCTCCTGGAGTTCCTCTCACAGCAGCTTTCCCTGACTTTGACTTCTCATTTTAAGAGACTTTGTGGGATGGGAGCACCACTCTTAATCCAGGGAAAGGGCTTGGCTTACTGAAGGCTTAGTTTTAGGAGTTTTTCCCCCTTTCCCTCTTGTGCCTGATGCTAATGTGCAGATGTGGTGGAAGATGTTTTTTCCCTGACCCTGAACCTCCCCTCTTTGCCTCCTGCTCTTGCTTAAGCCTATAAGGTTTTATAGGGGGCCAGGCTCATAAATATTTGTTTAAGAGTCTAGCAAAGTCAGACCCAAGGCTCTCAGAAGCCTAAAGTTGCTTGGGTTAAATTGTGTGGTTAAAAATGATATTCACTGATAAAGAGAAGAGGAGCTTTTTTTGGATAGGTGGGAGAAGTATCTTCTTCCTTCCTATGCAAGGCTTTGAATTGAATTTTCCATGCATATTGAACAGAATTATCTTAAAATCTTTCTTGATTGAGGTGGAAGGTTTGGGCGCTGGGTATTGTGGGTAAAGAGTTATTTTATGGTAAGCATCATGTGGAACAGGTAAGTAAGCATGCAATTTGCAAAGCATGATGTGCCACAGGCCTCCTCGGGGTGGCTGCTACCAGTTCTGTTTCTCGTGAGGCATGCCTGGTTGAAGGATGGGAATTTAGCTGAGCATGTTAAGACAAGGATTTTGATGCTTTTTTACAGGATTTGATTTTGTGTTGTTTGGACACAGCTAAAGAAGGAGTTATAAAAAAAGAGGTTTTAAAGAGCCAGGAATATGCAAGTTAGGAAAGATTTGCGGGTGCAGCCACCGGGCCTTAGTAGAAATTGGCCTGCTAAGGGTGCTTATATGCACTTATGATCTCTTATCCTGCTAGGTAGGTCTGGGCGTGGGGAGGAGCAGGGCTCTCAGATCAAGGTGGCCTCAGGGTTCTGAACAGGGCCTCAGACTTGGTCAGAGACGTCGTTCAGCTGCAGAAGAACAGACTATGGGAGTTGTCTTTTCAGCTGCCAGCAGATTCACGTTTGGCAGCTCCTTTTTAAGGAAGACTGTCTCTTTTCAAAGAAACCAAAATTTAAAACCTCAAGACAAATACTCAAGACAAATGGGTCTTGGAAGACAGTCCTTAGATTTACTGATTTTTTTTTCAAGGCATTTCAAGGGCTTGCTCCTCAAAGAAAAAAAGGGCTCTAAGCAAGTTTTATAAGTTACTTACATAAAGGGCCATTCAGTCAGTCCCTCAGGTAGGGGCCATTGGATTTTATTCTACTTTGTTCCTTGTACCAAGAAAAAAACATGTGGAGACAGGAGACCAAATTTATCCTCAATCTATCCTGGCATTATCTGGACATTCATGTTGGAAATACAACAACCTTCAACTTCTACTGCCCTGGGCAAAAATCACTGGATGGCTTAGATCTCTAAAGAAGCTTACCTTCATGTGCCTAGTAGGGATGTTCCAGCAAATAATATCTGATTGCAACTCAAAAGTTCTCTTTATCATTTCTCACCATGCTCATTATCTATCTGCTAAGATGTCTAGTTCTTAGTTCTTCTGGCAAGGTGAGTTAACTTCAGCTTCAAGGGAATTCAATTATCTGCAGGCTGACAGGGAACTTCTTCTGGCTCAAGAAAGGGAAGTTCTTCTAGCTATCGGAATATGGGATTTCTTGATGCCTAGGGTAATAGGTATTCGAAATAAAGGTCAAGAGATGTCTAAGTGGGGTCTCAAGACATTAGCAGCTTCTGGGTGTGCAAGCAGCAGATGCTTGCCAGATGTCCTTTTGAACCCAAGACAAACATCAGCCATCTGTCACTTTCGCCATTCAAAATATCTCATCACTTCAGGCTCACTTAGGACAGGCCTTCAAGCATGCAGTCTCATTCATGCCATTGTATTCTAATTCTTCCCAATGCATGACATCTTATAATGAGGAAGCATCCCAACAAAATCAAAGGACCACTGTCATTCAAATAATGGACACACAAAAATCAAAATAATAGCACTGCCAGGAAGAAAGTCAAATGTGGGCTTCAAAAGGTCACTAAACAAAGGGACTCTCTGTGACCCGGCCAGGGGGAGCATTTAATCAAGGCGACAGATAACTGTGAGGACATTGCAAGGCTCATCTAAAATGGAAGAGGCAATAACATTGCAAGCCTGCTGAGAGACAACATCTACATAGGATATCAACTACAAAGAGATGTTAGCAGTCTAACATACAACATTCATGTCAAGTTATCATGTCTTCCAAGCAGGGTGTTGATTCTAACAGAGCACACAGCTCATGAAATGATGTTATAAACAAGAGACACATTCTTGAACTCTCCTCTACAGGGCAAAGCAATGCTGTAGATGGGCAGCAAGGGGAGCACATGCTAACTAACTCTTCAGGCGCGAGCCAGGGCTTTGGCTGGAACTGCTTAGCATGGAAAGCTCTTCTTCAGATCTGCCCCACAGTGGAAAAGAACTGGATCCTAGCCTTTTCCAAACAACTGACTTGGTGTCATGGACTCCCAATGAAGATCTGTTAAGTAAACCTTCATGTGGACAGTTTGACAGTGTGATTGCGGCACAAAGGGTTTCATCAGTACGGCTTTCTCCACTAAACTCCTGTCCACCAGCGTAAAATAAAAATGTGTATGCCTTTCCCACCTCTAAGTCCTTGGTCTGTCTTTAGGTACTGGTCAAGGTGTGAAGGCACCAGGCCATCATGCAAACAGATTGGCCTCATATTTTCGGTCTTACCCTCTACTAAATATCGTAAAGGAGCCTGGTAAGCCTTGTCCTCTGATTCCTCATCTGTTATCTAGATGGGGCGGTCATCTGTTGGTTCAAGCTAGTGCATCTGTCAGAGCTACACCCTGATTCCCATCTAAAGTAAATGCATATATTCAACTGAAAATGTCAAATTTTTGTCTTCAGAAAATGGAAGCTAATGTCTGAAATGAAAGAGTGTATGCAGAACTCTCCTTGAATTTTTATTTTACAGATGCAAGATTAATTTGGAATTATGCTAAAAGCTGTTGGTTTGACTCATCAATTTTTTACTGAGCAATCAATGAAAGAAGGGTCTTACCTCTTCCATTGTCCTTCTCTCTGTAATCCTCATACACTTATCATTTGGTTTACCTTTGTTTTCTCTTCCCCTGTTTTTTCATGCTTCTTGAAGGCAGTTGAATATATTGTTACGTAGAGCTCCTTTTCCCCTGAGGGATCTAATTTTGTGTTGAAATACTGCTACAACTTTTGAGTTTAGCTTCTGCCCCTGCTTGAATTCTGTATCTTAGGAATTGGAAAACTTTATCATGGTAGACTTCTACTGCAAGAAGCTATCACTTTATTCTGAAAGGTGAAGTCTGGCCTTTGATTTTCTATTACTTCTGGTATCTTCACAAACTATTCCTTTGGTTACTTATAGGTGTAGAGCCCCTTGGCTTTTAGTACAAAAGATTTTTTTACTTTTAGATTTGCAGAGCATTTGTTGAAGGGGAAAAGATTAAACTATGTACAAAGGCAAGATTTTGCACATTTATTTTGTACTAAGGATGTTTAGGCAGTCTCCGGAAAGCATTTGTGTCACTTTAGGCAGTCTCAGGCAGGGTTTGTTTGCATTTCAAAACAAAGCTATTTCTAAGCAGTTGTTTTTTTGCATTGCATTTTAGAGTTCCCTAAGTTGCACTTGCATTAAATTGGTCCCTTCATGGGTGGGGACTCTACTGCCGGGATTCTACATTTTTCCAGGGTGGTGCAGGATATTCAAGCTAGCATTTCTTCCCCATATTGTTGCCTGGCATATTTACCTTAGCAGTTACTCTAAGTCTAGGGCACTTTTTGCCACAGCTGTTTAGAAGGCATGTTGTCAGCTCCTGCTTCTTCTGTTCATTACTGTGTTTTACCTCTGCATTGGGTCAGTGTAATAGTTGCCCATGTTTTGTACACATTGTTACCTCTGCTACAGTTTGTACCTACCAGTAACTTAGTCAATCGGGGATTTGTTACATCAGTCTATTTTTGGATAGGTTCCCTGTGTTCTTATGGCAGCTAAGAATATGTGGGAAGAGACTTAAAAATGGTAATAAAAAAACTGAGAAACTGGAAGTTTTTGCCTATGGATATGGATAGCAAGATTCAAGGAGTAAACATGTTTTTAGTCCCTTTAATTTTTTATACAGGTCAGGCATATTTCTATCAACCAGAGGAGAAGTTGTAGATAGTAATTAATAAAGGGTTGAAGGATTTTATCTGGAAAGCAAGCAAGAGTTAAGTGGGATAAGTTTTATCCTCTGAATAGAACAAGTAAGTTTAGGATTATCCGATTGGAAGGGATATTTTAGAGCTACACAGTTAAGGCTTTTACACATAACACAAGCGGAAAGCTACAATTTAAAGTGGAAAGGAATGATGAGGTAGGGGCCGGGTAATTCAAGAAAAAAGGAAGGTGTGGGATTTGGGATGCAGATCCTTAAGGAGAATAACAGCAATCATACAGAATGTTATATACATAAGGTAACCGAAAGTATAATAAGAACTAAGCCAACATGGGAATGGAGAAAGGAGATTCTGCCATTAAGGATTTGCAGTTAGGGGAACAGATAACAGGGAAGAGGGGCTGGAATTTACTGGAGGAAGCTGGCAAAGGAGCCAAGATATTGGGAAGGAATAATCAGAGAGTGGAAGGTAATAGAATGGAAAGAGGCCATGAAGACATTTGGATTGCAGGCTAGTGATTAACCAGGGATTGATATTGATATTTAGATAAAGAGAAAAGGTATAGGGGAAACTGGGAACAATGCATGCAGAAAAAATGTTTTGGAGGAGGAATGAGGTTTAAAAGAAGGCAGAAATTGAACAATTTATGTAATCCTGCTTTAGTTTTGTGGTAAAGAATGATATTTGTGAATGTAAACGTATTAATGTGGTTTGTTTACTTTTATATAAATTTAATTTTGCCTGTGTCACAACTGATAATTCAGTAAATGTGTTTTAATAAAAAGGTGCTGTAATATTACTTGATTGTGGGACTTAGAAATTAGTATATTTTTTTGCTACAGTTATCACAAGCATAGGAGCTTTCCTGCAAGTTTAAATGGTTTTAAGTTTTCACTGCATTAAACCAATCCTTTTTCCTTTTTACAATTTCTCTGTTGTGATGTAGCAGTATGAGACAGCATCCCCCCACCAACAAAATTAAGTAAAAAAATAGTAACAAAAAGACTGCCCTTACCAACAAAGTAAAAAAAAGAATAGATTTAATTTCTGCAGCAGGAAGGCTGTAATATAAGCCTATATGGTTATTCCCGGCTTCATGAAATGCCTACTGCATTTGCTGTGAAGATGTAACCGAATCACTTAAACCTACTTGTTTGTGCTCCGGAAATGTGAACAGATCCATTTGGAATGCATGACTTTGGGTTCTTTTGTCTGCTAAAATGCTTCTGTTTGAACTGATGTGAGACTGATGTTAGCAGCATTTTTGTTGCTTGTGTTTATATGTTAAATTAAATTTGGGTGGTGTAACTGTCGATCCTTGTTCAGTGCCTTTCTGTATTATTTGAACTAGTGGTTGTAGCTTGAAGGACCAATGAAGGAATAAGCTGTAGAGTTTATGAATATCACAGAAATTAGATGGTTGGCAGTATTACTTCTCAACTTAATTCACTTTTTGAGTGCCTAGTTTGGGTTTAGGTTTATTAATCTGGAAGTAGTTTTCAATTAAGGATCCAGTGGTCCACGTACTCTTGTCTGGTTTCCTTTCTAATCAGTAAACTGCAGTTCTTTCACCCGTATTCTGCTTTTTTCTAACATTCCATCCATAATTTCTATCTGTCCCATGCTTTGTTAAATTCCACCACTGTTTTTGATTGCACAACTTCCTCATGGATACTAATGTTCATCATTATCAGTTTGGATATGTAGATTGTATCCTGCTTAGAGAATATCAACCGGCCAGCTTCTCAAAGCAGTGGCTGCATCTCTCACCTTAAATGTGACTGCTGATTGGACGGCTCACTGGAGGTAAATCAGCAGAGTGAAGATATCTTCATTATTTTCTTGCTAACTCAAGAGGAAGCAGCTTTGAGGCTTTACAGGAGCAGTAGTCAAGCCTTGAAGCATCATTTCTGATAGATACGTTCCCAAAGGAAAGCCCTTCCACACAGAAATTGTTACCCATTTAAGAAAAAAATAGGGGTTATTTTGTGATTTATGAGATATTTTATGGTAAAAGTTTACAGTTTATGTAAATTTTTATTTGATTTGTGAGAATTAGAGTCAGGAGGTATTTTTAATGGGCAGAAAATATTTTAAAATTATTTAGTGCTTATGTACTTACTTGTGATTATTTATCTGTTATCTTTGCTGTCAGTGTGCATTGTAGACATCTGCTTTAATTCTATCAGGGATTTTGTTGTTTTTCTGTTAAATTTACAGAAAAGGGGACTGTGCAGATAAGGTCAAGTGTGTTTATCTCTCTCTCTCTGTGCTGCTTGTGAACACTTCTCTGTGACAACTTACCTTCTGGGTGACTCATTCCAGCACTACTTACTGGCTTTCAGTCTTGTCCTCAGCTGCAGCATGGATACTTAATTCCAGTCTCACTGGCTGTTCTTACTCTGTACGTAAACAGAAGGAACAATAAAATAAACAGCTTTTGCCACTACTGTCTGCTCAGTCAGTGCCTAAGCCTTTTATGAATGAACATGTATTGGTCGTGTGTTGATCTGCTCCATCAGTGCCTAAGCCTTTTATGAATGAACCTGTATTGGTGTGTGTTGATACTCAGGCCACTCACTCTGTTCTCTGGGTTCCCCTGGTGTAGTCCTTTCAGGTAGCATGGCTCTGGCATCAGCCAAGTCCTTTTAGGATGCTCTAGTGTCTGTTTATGGACATGGACAAACCATCTTTTTTGGTTCAGTGAGACACTTCAGGGAATGCTTCTTGGGGTAACCTGGGAAAGAGACCTCTTGCTTGGGCTGAACTGTCATTGTCTAGTTGGTATTCATTTGGGGTGTTACCAACAAATAAATGTTTTAGACTTTGTTCATCTGAAGGCATGGTATGTTTTAGAAAAGATGATTTTCTTACCTTAGCCAGGCAGTTATTACAGGCTCTTAATCCTGGTGCTCAGAAATCATTACCTGAGGACAATGTCATTAAATAAATTCTTGAGGAAAAACTGTCACAGAGGATTCTGACATAGAAACAGGGCTTATTCTCCGTCACAAGTCCATAACACTCTTTTTTTTATTGGAAACTTTATCCTTTCCACCAACTTTGGAGGCATTTTCTTTCTTTCAGACTATTTCCAGGATGAATGAGGTGTTTTTGCTCAACTAGGTGGATGTTCCCTCTGAGCTGAAGATATGTTGTTTGTTACAAGAGAATATACCTTATTCTACACTCATCCTTCCCATTTTGCCAGTCTTGCAGGATGTGTTTAATGTTGCCTGTATTCATTTTGACTCCCAACCTTTAGTCCCCCAAAAAGGCTCAGACAAATTGAGGGAATGCTCCGCCTCTGTTTTTTTCAGAGGATTAGAGTCCTATCTGAATTCTGTTTTTTTCTGATGTTTCCAAACTATCCAAACATGCTTTGAAAAGTGTGATGTTAAGTTGTCTATCTCGCCTTCATTCTTGCTGTTTGGGATCGGAGCCGATCTTCCGCTCCGACTCAGCCATCTTCAATAGCTTGAAAGCTGTTTACTGGCTCGAGGCTACCCCTTATCCCATGATGCCTAGCGACAGCTACCCAGATCTCGTTTGCCGCTTAAGCTGCCAGGTGTGTCATTTTCTGGCTCAGGCTTGTATTTTCAAATTTTTGTGTAGAAATATATTCTTATACTCCGTAAAACTATTAGATAATTTACCCTTCTTAGTTTTATTCACTGTATGTATTGTTGGGTACTTCGTTCTTTCATAGTCCTTTTTTAATTAGAACTTGTTAAAGTTAGAGAGTTCTCCCTCCCCCTCCCTTCCCAAGGACAGCCATTTAACTTAGAGGCTCTCCCTTCCTTCATTTTGTTTAAAAAAAAAAAAAAAGATTGTTTTATATATATATATATATATATATATATATATATATATATTATAGTCTGCTGTACCTTGACTAGAGTAGAATTTTTTTTTATCTGTGTTCTCTTCTGGTACTTGGTTTTTTGTAGTTGAGTTATGTCTAAGGAAGCTAAAGTATCTGGCTTTAAAAAGTGTGACTCGTGCTGTCAGAAAATGCCTCTGACAGACGGGCACACTAGTTGCATTTATTGTTTGGGCGCTGTTCACCTGCAGGACTATTGTTCTATTTGCCATGCTTTTAGTCCAAGAGTCCTGCAGGAGCGAAAGAACAAATTCATCCTTAGGGGTCTGTTAAAACCTCAGGATTCACTGGCAAAGAGTTCCCAGCCAGTGAAATCCCCAAAGTTCTCTAAACCGTCGGCTCCACCTTCGGAGCCGACTCCGGTACAGGATTTACCGAGTATGTCGGTTTTGGCTGGCACCGATAAGACAACCCCTCCGTCGGCTCCATCGGATGTTTCAGAGCCGTCTCGGAGCCATAAAAGTCTGAGGTCCCCTTTGTTAGAGTCAGTTCATTCGGCTCCTCGGTCTCCATTATTGCAAAGTGAATGTAGCCACCATTCTTCACACTCTTCTCGATCCTCCAGGCTGTCAGATCATGATGTGGTGAGAGTAGTAAGTAGGTTGCTAAAATCACAGGCACTAGCTAAATTATTGTGTAGCCCTCCTCAACAGGTATCGGCTCCATCTACCTCCTTTTCTGTTCCTCCGACTCCATTGAGTTCGGAGCCGGAATTCGTTGGGGTTCGATTAGTCAAACTGTCGGCTCCGATAACCATCTCTCCTTCGGTTCCTACTTTGGCTCCGATTACCTTGATAGTACCTTCGATCGAGGAATCTGGACGTCAGGGCTCCCTCATCGGCTCTGAGGGGGCGAGTGGCATCAGACCCTTGTCCGACCCCGATGTTCATCGAGTTTCACTGTTACAGTCATTACACTTGGGTTATCCTGCTGGCAGGCTACCCGCAGTCAGCCTGAATTCCAAAGTCTTGGTCTGGCGTCAGTTGCTGTCACCTCTTCCCTGACGTCAGTGCGCCAGGGGTATATAAGATGCAGCTGACGCCATTTTCTTCAGTCTTTCTTGCCACGCGGTGCCCGAAGCAAAAGCAGTTCGCAAGTGCCGGTCGGCCAACTCCTGAGATTTTCGATTTTGAATTTCAGATCTGAAGTCTTCAGTAAAGCTAAGTACCCCACTGGGGAAACTTTTTCTTGCTCCAGACCAATGTCAGTAAAAGTTAACAATTGTATTTCTTATGGGAAGCAAGTACCTCATAAGGATTTTCACTCTTACTGTATTCCTTGCCTAGGCCCTGACCACGACGTTGCTAGTTGTCGGTTTTGTGCTAGATTCAACCAACGCACTATTAAGTGTTGGTTCAATTTTACTTTACATTACTTTGGCCGAAGGTTTAACTATAACATGCCATCAGAACAACCGACGACCGGAGTCCATAAAAAGCGCAAAGAAAAAGAAAAAGACAGGCATCCAAGGTCCAAAACCGACGAAGCCTCTTCTAGGCCAGCCGCCAGTTCGCCGGTTTTCAGTGAGGTGCTTTCGCAGCCCCTGACACCCGCTTCCTCAGAGCCAAAGGCCCCCTCCGACTCCCACATGGAGACAGCTAGGCCTCTGCAAACTCAAGGTATTGGGCCTACAGAAACAATTCCCTCAGATGGGTCTGGAGCCGCTGAGCAGGCATCGGCTTCTGAGCGTGTTTTCAGACCTACACAGCTTACTATCAAGACCTCTTCAACAGCCAAGGCAAAGTCTAAAACACCTTTAAAGACAAAGAAACAAGTACAGCATTCTCCTGGACAGTCATCCATGCCAAAGAAACAGATGCTCAAAATGGCCGAGGACTTAATTACTTTGATCAGGGGCTCCCATCCCCCTCCTGATAAAAGGCCTAGGCAAGACACTGACTATGACTCCTCTGACCAGGTTTCTATTTCTTCTGACTCCTCTTCAGAACAGGGATATTCTCTCCCTCCCTATGAGGACTCTGATGCTGAACAATCTATCCCTTCAGCCTCTCCTCCTGAGGACTACTCTTTTGGGGGAAACCCTGCACACCATGAGGGAACATTTCCATTGGGAGAGCCAGGATTATTCAGAATCCAAGAAAAGGCTCAGAGACTTTATTTTATTGCCTCAGCACAGGCCTCTTGCTATCCCCCCCTGTACTAGATATTGTTGATGATGTTTTTTCTGAATCCAGTTTGACTCCTGATTCTTTACCCCCTGCACCAGTTAAGCCAGATAGGTACTACAGAGTTCCAGATTCTCATAAATTTCTTTGTAAAAATCCTGCTGCTGATCCAGAAACTATTTATCAGGGTCCCAAAGGGGTCAAGGCTTCCATTGCAAAAAATCCAGTTCCCTCTGATAGGGATTCTAGAGCACTGGACAGATGGGGGGAAAAGGTTTACACCTCTGCTACTTTAGCTCTAAGGGCTTTAAACTGCCAGTTTTACATGCTTAAATATCAACAATACCTAATGTCTATGCTAAAACAGAAAATGCTTACAAGCTCTGAATGTCCTGAGAACAAGGAAATGCAGGATTTATTGCATGCAGCTGAACAAGTGGGAAAGCATACTTTGCAATGTGGTTTTGATTCATTAGAGGCATCTTGTAGAGCCGCAGTTACAGGTTCTGTCATTCGAAGGCATGCTTGGTTAAAAGAACAGAGTTTACCTGATCATGTTAAAGCAAAATTATTGGATGCTCCATTACAGCATGATACTTTGGTGTTAAGGCAGAAAAGGTGTTAAAGAAAATAGAGGATAAAGCAAAATCAATGCAGACAGTAAAGGATTTCTTACAGGTTCAGCCACCTAGATTTAGCAGGAACTGGCCTTCTAAAAATTGGTCCTTTCCAGTGTCAGACAGGCCACAAAGAGGCAGATACAGACTCCCAAAAGGCAGATCTCAACCCGAAGGCTCATACAGACCTAAACGATGGGGTGCTTCAGCCCCCAAAGGCAGAGAAGACAAATCACAACCTTATAGGAGACAGTCCCAATGACTTTCCTCTACAAATGCCAAGCACTTACCTTTTGGCAGCACCCTTAGGGGGAAAACTAACGCTTTTCCTCACAAAATTGGCACATGATCACCCAGGACAAATGGGTACTGAATATTGTCTCGCAGGGTTACAGGTTCCACTTTCACACCCTACCAAGGTCAAAAGGTATGCCAGACCTGCCACAAAATCAATGGGCAGAGGCGCAAAAACAAATTTCTGCTCTCATGGACATGAGGGCTATTCAGAAAGTACCACAGCAAGAACAGGGTGCAAGATTTTACTCAAGACTTTTCTTGGTACCCAGAAAGGACAAAGCCTGGAGACCAATACTGGACCTGTCTATTCTAAATACTTTCCTGGATGTTCCAAAATTCAGAATGTTGACACTGCAGCAACTTCTACCCATGCTGGGAAAAAGGCTTGGCTAGTTACTTTGGACCTCAAAGAGGCATACCTGCATGTTCCAATCAGACAATCTTGCAGAAGATACTTCAGATTCATAGCTGGCTCAATGCATTACCAATTCTCTGCACTGCCCTTTGGGTTATCTACTGTGCCCAGGGTCTTCACAAAATGCCTGGCACCAGTAATTGCATTTTGCAGACAAAAAGGAATTCAAATATATCCCTACTTGGACGTCTGCCTTATTCAAGCAGAGAGCAAGGACAGTCTACTAAAGCATCTGGCGTTTGTAAAAAGATTACTAATTTGCCTAGGGTACACAGTAAACGAAAATAAATCAAAACTAGTGCCCTCTCAAGAGATAATATTCCTGGGTGCAAGCTTAAATACAACTGCCCAGATGGCTTATCTCATGCCAGACAAGCAAAGGCAACTGACTCATTACTTTCAAATGATGGCAACAAAGACCCAGCTACCTGCAAGAAAGATTCTGCAGGCTTTGGGCTTCATGGCATCCTGCATCCTGCTAATTCCATATGCAAGACTGCATATGAGGAAGCTACAATGGTATCTAAAAAGTGTTTGGACTCAACATTGCCACAGCCTGGAAACAATAATAACTCATTTCCTGCCTGCAACAGGAGTTTTGATGGTGGGCACTGGCCTATCACCACAACAAGGGACAGCCTTGCACTTTACCCACAGCCAGGCAGACACTAACAACAGATGCATCGGATTATGCCTGGGGGGCACACATGGCAGGAAAATGTATTCAGGGCACATGGCCCGCGGACCAAATGCATCTTCATATCAATCAAAAAGAGATGCTAGCTGTACAGAATGCCCTGGCAGCCTTCAAGGATCTACTACATCCAGGACAACTATCGCTAAAGATGGACAATACTACAGTTATGTGGTATATAAGCAAGGGAGCACACATTCCTACCCCCTCTGCAGGCAAGCCATGATGTTGTGGAACACAGCACTGACCTATCAAGTATATCTGCAGGCACAATTCCTGCCAGGAAAGAAAAATACTCTGGCAGACGAACTAAGCAGAAACCTCATGGACCCTCACGAGTGGAAACTAGATCCACAGGTCTTCAGCATGATAACAAGGAAATGGGGATGCCCAGACATAGATCTTTTTGCCTCCCCTCACAACTGCCAACTTCAGAGATTCTGCACAAGGACTTATCACTCGCAAGCATGGAAAGTGGATGCTCTATCATTCAGCTGGAAAACCCTAACAGTTTATGCCTTTCCGCCACTGCCTCTCCTTCCCAAGGTACTCTTAAAAGTCAGACAAGAGAAGACAAAAATTATTCTGATTGCCCCAGACTGGCCGCACCAGCACTGGTACCCAAACCTAAAGAGCTTGTCTCAAGGCCCAGCTTGGACTTTACCTCAAATTCCTCATCTGCTGACTCAACAAAACAATCAGATCCTGCACAGCCAATTCAGAACCTTAACTCTGGCTGCATGACAAATAATATAGCCACTCAGAACACACCTCTCTCCAAAGCTGGTATGGATGTCATTTTGGAAGCCAGGAGGCCCAGCACCACAAAATCTTATGTAGAAAAATGGAAGAGATTCTGTGCTTGGAACCAGGCACAAGGACTTGAACCACTTGTTCCAAATATTCTTCAGATTTTACAATACTTAACTGAGATGCTGGACAAAGGCCTATCCTTCTCATCAATTAAGATCCATGCCTCTGCCATTTCAGCTCATTACAATACAGAACCTCCTATTTTCTCACATCCACTGCTAAGACAGTACCTTAGAGAGACAAAAAACATTAAACCCCCAAGGAGAGCACCGATACCTATATGGGACCTCAACTTTGTCTTGGAAAAGCTCACACTGCCTCCTTTTGAGCCAGCCAATACAGCTGATATAAAATTCTTATCATGGAAAACTGCTCTGCTCCTAGCAATAACTTCAGCAAGAAGAGTCTCAGAGTTGCAGGCATTAATGGCAGTGGAACCTTTTATCATTTTTCATCCGACAGGGTTTCTCTAAGGACAAACCCAACATTTATGCCAAAGGTAGTATCCAGTGTGACTCTTAACCAAACCATTCATTTGCCAACATTTTATCCAAATCCCCAAAATAAAGGGGAGAGACTTCTGTACTCTTTGGACATACACAGGCAGCTACGCTTCTACTTGGACAAAACAAAAGCTTTCAGAAAAACTGAGCAACTGTTTGTAGCATATGCTGCAGGATCACAAGGAAAGGCTATCTCAAAACAGACTATTTCAAAATGGATAGGACACTGCATTTGTTTCTGCTGTGCACAGCATGGCAAGTCAGTGCCTAAGAACGTTAGGCCACATTCTACCAGGGCAACAGTCACTTCAGCAGCCTTTTGTCAGAGGAGTACCAACCAAGGAAATCTTGGAGGCTGCAACTTGGAGTTCGGTGCACACTTTTACCAAGCATTATCACTTACCTGTTTACTCTAAATCCAGAGCAGGCTTTGCCACTGCAGTTCTGCAGGGCCTCATAGCCACTCGTAATCCTATTTAGACCCAGCCGCCCTACCTCAGCTTTGGGATTCAACCCAAGTGTAATGACTGCAATAGTGAAACATGATGAACATAGTACAGTTGTGTACCTACCATAAATGTAGATGTTCGAGTGTATTCACTGTTGCAGTCCAGGTTATTTGCTGGGACTTATCTATACTTCTCTATCCTATACAACCTATGTGGTGTATTTGCTTGTAGATGAAGGTATTGTTTTATTTTACTGTATGTTTTTATAAGCAATACGTATTGCCTACCTTCTTGGGGGCACCTGACATCTGGGGCAAGAAAAACTGAAGAAAATGGCATCGGCTGCATCTTATATACCCCTGGTGGACTGACGTCAGGGAAGAGGTGACAGCAACTGACGCTGGACCAGGACTTTGGAATTCAGGCCGACTGCGGTTAGCCTGTTAGCAGGATAACTCAAGTGTAATGACTGCAACAGTGAATACAGTCGAACATCTACATTTATGGTAGGTACACAACTGTACTTTCTCCCTCTCGGAGCATCGGTGCAGGTGAGCTCAGCTCCAACATTGGCCTCGGAGCCGTCCCCTTGGCGCGGAGAAAGATTCCTATTTCTTCAGAACCGGAGCTTTCTCTGCCTCGAGGCAGGGATGCCTTTGAGGTCATGCGGAGTGTGCTGTCCCTTGAGTCAGCTCCACTACCAGCCCCACCAGCTCCATCCCCCGTAGTGTCTGTGTCAACCTCTGCTCCTCCTCTAGACCCCAAGCGTAGGGAACTGATGCTCCAGGACACCCCATTGGGTGTTTCCTCTTCTTCCGAGGTCTCCCCTGATCACTCAGAGGAGCCCCTTTGGAAGAAGAAGTGCGAGAGGAAGCACATTGTCTCCCCTGAGTCTGTCACTTCTGATACAGACTTAGATGAATCAGAAGGGTCCCTGAGATCCCCCTCTGAAGATGTTTCCTTCTCAGACATCCTGGAAATGCTTAGGCAGAGGGGGAACTGGAATCCCCTAGCCCCTACCAAGGATGAGTCTGTATTCCTGGATGCTTTTGGTTCCCGACCTTCCACCTCCTGGGTTTCTCCTCCTTTCGACCCACTTATGTCTGTAGTGGCTCGAAAGGCTTGGTCAGCTCTGGACACAGTGGAACCAACTCCGAGGAGACCTGGTAAATTTATTACAGCTCCCCAGGATAAGCAATTCCTTTCTAAAGGTGTGCCTGTTGATGCCATAGTGGTAGCAACAGCCACCAAAAAAGAGTTAGCAGAGACCTCTTCATCCCCCTAACAAGGAGTCTAGGACGATGGACAGGTATAGAAAGCAAATGTTTGCTTCAGCGACCTTCTCCATGAGGTCCCTGAACTATCTATGTCATTTTACTTGCCTTCAAAGGGATCTCCTTAAAGAGCTTGGAGATGTCCTTCAAGATCCTACAGCTGAGGGAGTACAAGCCAAAGTAGCTTCCCAGCTAGCGACTCTTAATTTCTGTAGTTAACTCCTCCATGAGGCTCATTTCCTATGCAGCTGATGGAGCGAGTAGAGCCACTGGCACGTGTGTGGCCCTCAGGAGGCATGCTTGGATGCGGCTGTGTCACTTTGCAGAACCCTTTCGAGCATCCTTCTCCAATACCCCCTTTGATGGCTCCTTTCTCCTTAGGCCACAGGTGAAAGACACGTTGACTAGGTGTGAGCAAGAAGGCAAGACTCTTCCCTGCTGTGGGAGTCCATTTTTCCACTTCCTCTAGACCTTACCCCAAGGGTCAGAAGAGTGGGAAGATGTGGTTCCGCAAATCTCAGGGAGCCTTGCCTGACACACGTAGGGATTTTTCCTCCAGAGGCAGAGGGGGAAACAACAATAATAGACACCGCCCTTGTGGCAGAGGGGGTCCGCATAACCAGGGCAACAGAGAATCCTTCTCTGACAAGCCCTTCCAGCATCCCTGATGGGTTGCCTGGCTGCTCACCTCTGGAGGCAGTCGGGGGAAGACTTTCGCTGTACCCAAAAGCCTGACAAAATTTAACAAGAGACAGATGGGTACTGTCCATTATATCCAGAGGTTACAAAATTCCCTTCCATCAATCCCCCTTACAGTCAAAGAAGGCCCTTCCAGATGTTCCACCCAATCTGAAGGAGCAAGCAGTAATAGAAGTTTCAAAACTGCTAGAAAAAAGAGCCATTCAGGAAGTCTCCGCAGACCAGCACGGATCCGGAACTTACTCAAGGTTTGTTTCTGGATCTCAGCAGACTAAACAAATCTGTACAAGGAACAAAGTTTCAGATGGTCATGCTACAGTCCATTCTACCCTTCCTGGGTCAGGACAATTGGATGTGCTCGACAGATCTTCAGAACGAGTACTACCATATCAAGATGGACAGATGCTCCAGGAGATTTCTTCGCTTTTGGGTGGGGGCCAGTCATTACCAGTTCAGAGCTCTGCCCCTTTGGTCTCACCACAGCCCCCAGGGTGTTCACCAAATGTATGGCAGTGGTCACGGCTCACCTGAGACGTCAAGGATTCCAGGTATTTCCATATCTAGATGACTGGCTCCTCACTGCTACCACCAGGCATCAACTCTTACTAGCACGGGATTATACAATCAGATCTTGCACCCAGCTAGGTATTACAATACATTTTGAAAAATCTGCCTTGCTGCCCTGTCAATCTATCACTTACATAGGAACAGAATTAAACACAAGGGAAATGTTCGCAAGGTTGCCACTGGAAAGAGTGTCCACATTTCGTCAACAAGTGCAAATCCTAATGCAGAGCAAAAGGATCCAAGTCAGGTATGTCCTTCAAACTCTGGGCTCCGTGGCAGCTGCCATTCTTCTACTTCCATTAGTGCGTTTCCATATGAGAATTCTTCAGTGGCTTCTTTTCACGCAGTGGCCTTTCCAAGAGCTACCCATGTCTCACATGATCCTGATCACGGAGGCATGCAGAAGGCACCTTTCTTGGTGGATGGTCTCCCCACTAGTGACTCAGGGCAGACCGTTCATATAACCCCCTCCGGTAGCCACAGTGACTACAGATGCCGCCCTGATAGGGTGGGGGGGCATTATCTGGGCAGGACAGTCCAAGGCACTTGGCAACCTCACGAGTACCATCTGCATATAAATGTCCTAGAAATGAGAGCCGTGCTCCTAGCAGTGCAAGCTCTTCAAGACTCTCTTCCTTCCGGGACCATTGCAATTCAAACATACAACATGTCAGTGGTGTGGTACATCAACAAGCAGGGCAGAACCAGATCCTACCCCCTGTATCGAGAAGCACTCAAACTTTGGCAGTGGGTGATTTCGTCCCAACATTTTCTGATTGCGACACACATCCCTGGGAGATCCAACGTCATAGCGGACAGGCTCAGCAGAGCTATCCTCATGCCTCACGAGTGGTCTCTGAATCAGGAAGTTGCAGATCTTATCTTCCTCAAATGGGGACAGCCTTGCTGCGATCTTTTTGCCACCCCCTTCAGCAAATGTAGCAACTACTTCTCCCTTCTTCCACTTCCAGGTACTTCCAGGTCACATACCCAGAGATGCTCTAGTCCACAATTGGCCTCAGGGACTTCTTTATGCTTTTCCTCCATTTCCCCTAATACTGAAATACATACAGAAAGCAAAATTGTTGGGTTGCAAAATGATCCTCATTGCCCCCTGCTGGCCTCGACAGATATGGTTACTGTTCCTGCACCCTTACCTTCTCGATCAGCCCTGGACTCTGGACCCAATTCCAGATCTCTTGATTCATCAATCGGGTGGGTTGCATCAATCCCTCCAAACTCTCCAGCTCACAGCTTGGATGCTCCACTTCCAGCCTTAGCCAGGCTTCCCAGCAGTCAGCAAGATTATCGTTTACTCTCATAAGTCTACAACGAGAAAAACTTATGCTAGCAAATGGAAACGTTTTTCTTGTTGGGCAGAGTCTAGGAATGTGGATCCCTTCTCAGCCCCAGTCCACCAAATTCTGGAATTCCTAGCACAGCTTTTTCACTCCGGGGCCGCTTCCGCTACGATTAGGGTACAGTTAGTTAGTGGCCATTTCTAATTTTCATTTTGGATTGACAAATTCTAACATCATGTCTCATAAGCTCTGTAAAGCTTTTTTGAGAGGAACATCTCTTCTTAGACCTCCAGTGAGAGATCCCCCTCCTCCTTGGGACCTTAATTTAGTCTTAACTTTCTTAATTCTGCCTCCTTTTGAACCAGCAGCATCCTGCTCCATCAAGTTTCTGTCTTGGAAGACATTCTTTCTGGTTGCTATTACTTCAGCTAGGCGAGTCTCAGAACTTCAAGCACTATGTGTTCGTCCCCCCTACCTGGTGTTTCACAAGGACAGAGTTGCCCTGAGGACTAATCCTTCGTTTCTTCCTAAAGTCTGCTCAGAAAATAATTTAAATCAATCTATAGATCTCCCTGTGTTCTTCCCAAATCATAGCAACAAGGAAGAGTACAAGCTTCACCAATTGGACATTCATAGACAATTGTGTTTTTACCTACATAGAACTAAGAAATAAGAAAGTCAGACCAATTATTCCTTTCTTATGTCTTAAACAAGGTCTCCCAGTTTCCAAGGTGACCTTATCCAGATGGTTGTCCCACACTATTACTTTTATTTACCAGTTACAGAATAAAGAGTTACCAACTAAACTGAAAGGTCATTCTACTAGGGCATTAGCCACCTCTGTAGCATTTCAGTGTAGGTTGCTCATGGATTTCTTCTGTGCAGCTGCCATATGTGCAAACCCTCATACCTTTATTTCTCATTACAAGGTGGATATGGTCTCCCGGAGCAGAGCTGACTTTGATTCCACTGTTCTGAAGAGTCTGTTCCACTGAGCCACCCAGGATGTTAGGTGATAGGGACGCTGTCCCAAACAGCAAGAATGAAGGCGAGATAGACAACTTAACATTAAGAAGTTATGTACCTACCATAACGTTCCATGTTCGTTGTCTTCCATCTCGCCTTCCTTCTTGCGTCCCTCCCTCCGTCCCCCATCCTAGTGGATCGAGAGGAGTCCTTTTTCACTGGCTGAGTATTCTTTTATTGTTATTCTTCTGGCTAGGTCTTCCTAACCTATTCTAGATATTAAGATGCATGGAACAACCAGTTTTTTTTTGATAACTGGTTTATCTTATATTATGTCTGGATTAGCTATTTCAAACGAGATCTGGGTAGCTGTCGCTAGGCATCATGGGATCAGGGGTAGCCTCGAGCCAGTAAACAGCTCCCGAGCTATTGAAGATGGACGAGTCGGAGGCAATCCTCTGCTCCGATCCCAAACAGCAAGAAGGAAGGCGAGATGAAGACAACTAACATGGAATGTTATGGTAGGTACATAACTTCTTATTTGTGCAGATACTGTGACTAGGGCCATTGCCATTGCTACAGTTTTAAGGAGATATTCAAGTCTGAAATTTTGAATTCTACACTAGATTAAGAAGTTTTGTTTGGACCTTCTGATGTTCAGTTCCTCAAACAACTTGATGAAAGAGGGATGTTAATTCAGTTAGTGCCTTTTAAGATTTTTGAAGCCCCCTTTAGAAATCTCCCAAATCCTCTTTTCCTTTTTTTTTTAAAGGAACAGTCTAATACCTCAGAATGACTATGACAACGTTCTATCCCTCATGCTCTCCATTCCTAACCCCCCCCCCTCGTCTCTGTCTAGAAACTGGCTGTTTATATTCCTCTTTGGAAAAAAGTTTGTTTCAGATTTTTGAGTGCTAGGTGTGGTGTAGGAGGTGTTCAGTTGACACTGAATACAAATACCTCCTTTCAGGTGAATTCCTCCCATCTTCCAAATCAGATTTTTTCTCATGTTCTTCATCACTTACACTCACCCTAAAAGTCATAGAACCAGTGCCTTAGATCAAAGGTGCAAAGGATTCTGTTCCAGAATGTTTCTGGTATGAAAGAAAGAACGTTCTTGAAGACCAGATGTTAAGTTGTCAATCTCGCCTTCATTCTTGCTGGATGGGTTCGGAGCCGATCCTCGGCTCCGACTCGGCACTTGCTAAGCTCGAGTCACTTCCACCAGCTCGAGGCAGCCTCATATCCCATGATGCAAGGCGAAGATTACCCAGATCTCGTTTGCCGCTTCGCTCATGAGGTAACTTTTTTACCAGCTCCTGGTAAGTGAATTTTTTCTACCTTTTTTCTGAGACTTTAGTCCACCCCAGTACTTTATATTTATATATATATTACTTTGTTAACTTCCCGATTCACTTAGCCCTATTCCCGTTAGTGTCCCGTTCCCTTTATTTATATTTTTGCTAGTCGGGCCTTAGGTCTTTACCCCTCCTATATTTTTCTTGTCAGGGTTTGTTGGGTGTGTCTGTGTGTTTTTTCCCTGTACTTGGTTTTTGTTAATCTAGTTTAATTTTTGGACTGACTGTGTAGTGTGTGTGTGTTTAGGCACTCAGTCATGTCTAAAGAAGCTAGGGTCTCAGGCTTCAAGAAGTGTGACTCGTGCTGTCAGAAGATGTCTCTGACAGACGGTCACACTTCTTGTATTTATTGCCTGGGACCTCTACACCTGCAGGACTCCTGTGCTATTTGCCACTCCTTCAACCAGAGAGTCCTGCAGGAACGTAGAAATAAACTTATTCTCAGGGGCTTATTAAAGCCTGAAAGCTCCCCGGCTAAGTCCGGCTCGGGGAAGCCCTCAAAGCCTCCCAAGGCCCAAGCTTCAGTGTCCAAGCCTTCAGCCTTGGCTCTGACTCCCTCGGAGTCGACATCGGCTCCGGCTGGAGCCGATCCTTCCTTCTCTGAAGGTTCGGTATCGGCGCCAGTCGGCGCCGATACTCTTGCTTCCATGCCTGTGTCGACTCCGGCTGGAGCTGACACATCTCTGACCCAGCTCGGAGCCGACAAGTTGTCAGCTCCAACTGGAACCGAAGGTTCTTCGACACCGATGGCTCCGTCAAGAAAGAGATCCAGATCTCCGTTGCTGGAGTCTATTCATTCGGCTCTGGCCTCTCCCTTACTTTCGGAGTGGAGCCGATCCTCAAGGTCTTCCAGACTCTCAGACCATGACTTGGAGAGAGTGGTGAGTAGACTGCTGAAATCACAGGCACTGGCCCAGATACTTCATAGCCCATCTCAGCAGACGACCGCTATTCCACACCCTCCAGAAATTCCTCCTTCGACTCTCCTTCAGAGCTCGGAGCCGGAGCTTATTGGAACTGTGACTGTTGGTGCTTCGGAGCCGATATCACTCCTTTCGGCTCTGTCGTCTTCGACTCCTATCTCCTCCTTGAGACCGTCCTTGGAGGGATCCGGTCGTCGGCCTTCCCTTGTTGGTTCAGAGGGGGCGAGTGGCATCGGACCCTTGTCCGACCCCGTTCTCCCCCTCGGAGCTTCGGCTTTGGTAAGCTCGGCATCGACATCTGCTTCGGAGCCTTCCCTTTCGGTGGGGCTGGGGATTCCTGTTTCCTCGGGCGGAGCTCTCGGTCCTCCCCAGGAGGGGAGCCTTCGAGGTGATGAGGAGTGTACTAGCCCCCGAGCTGAGTCAACAGTCGGTCCCCTTTAGCTCCTCCCTCTTCAGTGCCTGTAGATATCTCTTCCCACTCTCTTGCTCCCGGACCCAGAGATCCATCGCCCCAGGTTTCCCCATTGGGAATACCTTCCTCTTCCGAGGTTTCTCCTGATCCTTCAGGGGAACCCCCACGTAAGAGGACTTGCAAGAGGAAGCATTTAGACTCCCCTGAGTCTACGACATCAGATACCGACTTAGATGAGTCGGAGGGGTCCCCAAGATCCCCCTCTGAGGATGTCTCCTTTTCAGACATTCTTGAGCTCCTGAAACAGAGGGGGAACTGGCCCTCCATTAATCCCTCCGAGGATGAGTTGGTATACTTGGAGGCTTTTGGATCTCGACCCTCCACCTCCTGGGTTTCTCCACCTTTCGACCCCCTCATGGACGTGATAGCTCGAAAGGCGTGGGCATCTCCTGATTCCGTGGAACCATTTCCCAGGAGGCCTTCTAAATTTATTACGGCCCCCACTGAAAAACAGTTTCTCACCAAAGGTGTCCCGGTTGATGCCATGGTGGTGGCGGCCGCCACCAAAAAGGAACTTGCAGATCCTTCTGTATCGGTCCATTCTCCTAACAAGGAGTCTAGGACCATGGACAGGTATGGTAAGCAGATGTTTTCCTCAGCGACCTTTGCTATGCGTTCGCTGAATTATCTATGTCACTTCACCCGACTTCAAAGAGATATCCTCAAGGAATTGGGTGAGGTGGTACAGGATCCGTCAGCTGCTGGGGCTCAAGAGAAGATTGCCTCTCATCTGGGAATCCTAAATTCCATAACTAACTCCTCCATGCGGCTCATTTCTTATGCAGCCGATGGAGCGAGAAGAGCTGCAGGCACAGGAGTGGCTCTCAGACGTCAGTCCTGGATGCGACTTTGCAATTTTGCAGACCCCTTTAAGGCGTCCTTCACAAACTCTCCCTTCGATGGGACAACTTTGTTTGGACCTCAGGTGAAGGACACTTTAACCAGGTGCGAGCAAGACGGCAAGACTCTTTCTGCCGTAGGAGTCCGTTTCTCCATCCCTTCAAGGCCTTACCCCAAAGGTCAGAAGGGAGGGAAAATGTGGTTCCGAAAATCTCAAGGAGTCACGCCTGACGCACGTGGTCAGTTTACCCCCAGAGGCAGAGGGGGTAATAACAACAGACACCGCCCTAGGGGCAGAGAGGGTCCGCAGAACCAGGGCAGCAGAGAGCCTCTCTCTGACCAGCCCTTCCAGCATCCCTGAGGTGTTGCCCGACTGCCCACCCTTGGAGGCAGTCGGGGGGAGATTGTCACTGTACCCAGAAGCCTGGCTTTCCCTTTCTCAAGACAAATGGGTACAGTCGATCATATCCGAGGGTTACAAAATACCTTTCGAGAAAAGCCCCTTCCCTCAAAAAGGATCCCTTCCAGACGTTCCACCCGGTCTAAGGGAAATTGCAAAGCTAGAGGTTTCAAAACTTCTAGAGAAAAGGGCCATCCAGCCAGTTCCAGCAGGCCATTTAGAATCCGGAATCTACTCAAGGGTTTTTTTGGTCCCCAAAAAGACGGGAGACTGGAGACCAATATTAGACCTCAGCAGACTAAACAAGTCTGTCAAAAAGACGAGTTTTCAGATGGTCACACTTCAATCGATTTTGCCCTTTCTGGGCAAAGACAACTGGATGTGCTCTATAGACCTTCAGGATGCGTACTATCACATAAAAATCCACAGACGCTCCAGAAAGTTTCTCCGCTTTCGGCTGGGGACCAGTCATTTTCAATTCAGAGCCCTGACCTTTGGTCTCACCACAGCCCCCAGAGTGTTCACCAAATGCATGGCAGTGGTCACGGCTCACCTGAGACGTCAGGGATTCCAGGTGTTTCCGTACCTAGACGACTGGCTCCTCACAGCCACCACCAGGCATCAACTTCTCCAGGCCAGGGATTACACTCTACGTCTCTGCAGCCAGTTAGGGATTTCTGTCAACTTCGAAAAGTCTTCCTTATCGCCTTGCCAATCTATTACCTTTATAGGCGCAGATCTAGACACTACTCGGATGTCAGCAAATCTAACAAATCAAAGAGTCCTGGATATCCAAAATCATGTTCGGGTCATCCTATTCAGCAAAAAGGTACAAGCCAGGTTGGTCCTGAAAGTGTTAGGCCTAATGGCAGCTGCCATCACACTTCTTCCTCTGGCCCGCTTTTACATGCGTCTCCTACAGTGGATGTTGTTTACCCAATTGTCCTTCCAGCAGTTGCCCATGCGTCACAAGATCCTTGTCACACAGATCTGCAAGAGCCACCTATCCTGGTGGATTTCTTCCCCCCTAGTCCATCAGGGCAGACCATTTGTCCCCCCGGCCCCGGTAGCCACGGTCACTTCGGATGCCTCCCTGATCGGGTGTGGGGGGAGGCATTATCAGGGCAGGATGCTCCATGGCACGTGGCAACCGTTCGAATACCACCTGCATATAAATGTCCTAGAGATAAGAGCAGTACTTTTAACGTTGCAAGTTCTCAACGACTTTCTTCCTTTAGGAACTATCGCAGTTCACACAGACAACATGTCCGTAGTATGGTATATCAACAAACAGGGCGGGACCAAGTCCTATCCTCTGTGTCGAGAAGCTCTCAGACTTTGGCAATGGGTGATCTCCTCTCAGCGGTTTCTGATAGCAACGCATATCCCCGGGAAAACCAACATCATAGCGGACAGGTTGAGCAGAGCTATACTCATGCCTCACGAGTGGTCTCTCAAACAATCTATAGCGGAAGAGATTTTTCAGAAGTGGGGCCCTCCTTGCTGCGACCTTTTTGCTACACCCCAAAACAGCAAATGCCCAGACTTCTTCTCTCTCTTTCCACTTCCAGGCCATCCCCCCAGAGACGCTCTAACCCAGGATTGGCCCCGGGGACTTCATTATGCTTTTCCACCTTTTCCGTTGATTCCTCAAGTACTTCAGAAAGCTACCGACTTGAGAGCCAGGCTGATTCTCATTGCTCCTTACTGGCCTCGACAAATTTGGTTCCCATTCCTTCAGCGACATCTCGTAGTGCAGCCTTGGCATCTGGACCCAGTTCCAGATCTTCTGACCCACCAGTTGGGTCAACTGCACCAGTCCATTCGTTCCCTCAACCTCACTGCTTGGTTGCTCCACTTCCTTCCTTAGCCAGGCTTCCTATTATCTCTAATCCCGTTAGGGATATCATAGTAGCTTCTCTAAAGTCTTCTACCAGAAGGATTTACTCTAGCAAATGGCAACGTTTTTCCTTTTGGGCAAGGTCTAAGAACATAGATCCCTTTACTGCCCCTATTCAGTCAGTTTTGGACTTCCTAGCTGAAATTTTTCACTCTGGTTCTTCTTCTTCCACAGTTAAAGTCCAGCTGGCAGCAATCTCGAATTTTCATGTCGGATTTGCAGACCAGAACATTATGTCTCACAAACTTTCAAAGCCTTTCTCAGAGGGATCTTCCTACTTAAACCCCCTGTTAGGGATCCTCCACCGCAGTGGGATCTAAATTTAGTGCTGGCATCCTTAATACTTCCCCCTTTTGAACCGGCTGCTACATGCTCGTTAAAATTTCTCTCTTGGAAGACACTCTTTCTAGTCGCTATTACTTCGGCTAGAAGGGTGTCTGAACTTCATGCTCTCTGTGTTCGTCCCCTTACTTGGTCTTCCACAAGGATAGAGTATCTTTGAGAACTAATCCGTCCTTTTTGCCCAAGGTTGCTTCTAAGACAAATTTAAACCAATCTATTGATCTTCCAGTATTTTTTCCCAATTATTCTGACAGGGCGGAACAAAAATTGCATTGCCTAGATATTCATCGCCAACTCAGATATTACTTGAACAGAACAAAGCAATCTAGAAAGTCTCATCAGCTTTTTCTTTCTTATGCTGAAAATAAGAAAGGTCTCCCTGTTTCTAAGGTGACCTTATCCAGATGGCTGTCTTCCACTATTTCTTATATTTATCAGCTTAGGGGCAAACAGCTGATCTCAATACCAAAAGCACATTCTACCAGAGGCCTAGCCACATCTACAGCCTTTCAGGCTAGACTACCCTTAGACACTATTTGTGCAGCAGCCACTTGGGCCACTCCTCATACCTTCGTCTCACATTACAAATTGGATTTGGCCTCAAGGGACAGGGCGAGTTTTGGTTCCACAGTTCTCAAGAGTCTGTTCCATTGAGCCACCCAGGACAGAGGTGCTAGGGACGCAGTCCCATCCAGCAAGAATGAAGGCGAGATTGACAACTTAACATTTAAAAGTTATGTACCTACCATAACGTTCCATGTTAGTTGTCTTCTCTCGCCTTCTTTCTTGCGTCCCTCCCTCCTGTCCCCCTAGCCTGGACAGACCTTGAACTATCCTCTTCTATGGGAGATTTCTCCCTTGGACACCAGTTAGCTCTGCACTTAGTTACCTGGGTTCCCCTTACAGTTTTTTCTCAGGTTAGTTGTTCTTCTTCCCTTGGGGGAAGATAGTAGGTATTTTTTCTTATAGCTACCAAACGAGATCTGGGTAATCTTTGCCTTGCATCATGGGATATGGGGCTGCCTCGAGCTGGTGGAAGTGACTCTTGAGCTTAGCAAGTGCCGAGTCGGAGCCGAGGATCGGCTCCGAACCCATCCAGCAAGAAAGAAGGCGAGAGAAGACAACTAACATGGAACGTTACGGTAGGTACATAACTTCTAATTTTGGATCTTTCCATTCTCTGTCTATATATTAAAGTACTGTGGTTCAAAATGTTTGACCCTTCAAGCACTGTTACACCTCATACCTCCCATGAGATCCATAGTAACATTACATTTAAAAGATGCTTATCACATTCCCATAGACTTAGGCTTCAAGAAATTTCTTAGATTCTCTGCATTTGTGTCACATTATCAGTTCTCTCCATTACCCTTTGGGTTATCTATCTATTTATTTACATTTGTTTACCGGGAAATTCCGACTGGACACAGGTCCTTTTTCAGCAGATGCCCAGGGACAAAAGCTACACATCATGTACATGATAAATAGAGATACAAAGTTGCAGCAGTAGTAAACAACATTACAGGTTGTTGGCTTTAATACAATAGCAAGATATTGCTTATCAACAGTATGTACAGTAAATGTTGCAAGTTAAGATAGTTTGTTGTCGTTTATAATATTAGTAATAAAGTTGTCAGACAAGATTTTAAAGTATGTAAAGGCAACTAGCTAATTCTGACTGTGGTTAGTAGTGGTGTTAGTATAGTTTTGTTAAGAGTCTAAGTGGGGGGGGGGTAGGTAGGTAAGGGTGGGTTGTTAGTCTGGATTAGAACAAGTACAAAGCCAGTGCAACTACAACTTCAAGGAGGTTTATGAATTGTTTAGCTCCAGTCATAGTTCAGTGCAGATTGAATGCCATTCAGATATTTCTTTATTTAGATGACTAACTTATCTTTGCAGAGTTTTTCCCAAATGTTAAGAGATTTAACATGGGTTTCATCTTTTTTTTACCAATCTGTGATTCCAAATAAATGTAAAGAAATCCTTGACTCCATCACTGGACTGTATTACTACCTTATAGACACTTCTCAGCAAAAGTCTTTTCTTACACAGAAGAAGGTGGATTTTTATCTGGAAACTTTCCTTCACTTCTCCAGTCAGTCTCAGACTTCTGCAAGAGAATACATTTGGATTCTATGGTTCATGGGCACTACAATTCGTATGATTCCACTTGCCAGGTTTCATATGAGAAAACCTCAACAGTTTGTAAAAGGCACATGGGGATCCAACATCTTCATCTGCTGGAATTTTGAATTACAGTGTTGGGCTTTTAAAAAAAACTGCATAGATGGAGACAGCAAATGACTCTGAATCTGGATCCCCCTTTTCTTCTCAGATCTCCAGCCATCTCAAATTTTGCTTGAGGAGGAGTTTCTATGCAGGTAAAGATATAAGGCCTGTGGAAATCCTCACACAGACCAAAGCACATGAATGTCAAAGAGGCTGTGATCTATGCCTTAACATCAGTTTGTCATCTGTGGTCTTCAGAACATCTTCAGGTGATTACAGACAACACCGCAGTGATGTGGTACATAAAAAGGTGGCACCATGTTGTACCCTCTGTGCAGACTAGCTATGATGGCTTGGGAGGTAATTGTCAATGAGTTTAATGCTACCTGTACAACCTTTTTCAAAAAGCAAAATAAGCATATATAGCAAGCTGCTGAGAGGGAAGCTTTTTAAAAAGCAATGGCAAGGACATTCCAAAAAGAAAGGAAGACCCCTCCAGGTTAAAGAGAAGTCTAAATGACTGTCTAAAGAATCCTCCCTTCCTTCTCATCCTAGCAAACCTTTAATTCTTCCCAAAACTCTGATCCGCCATTTCTGTTTTTGGCAAAATATATTTTCAGAAAAATAGATTCTGAAAGTGATTTCATCATGGATATAAATGGCAGTAGGAATCTCTCCCTTCTTTTCAAGGGATTCCTCCTCTGTTGCCAGATCTAATTTGCATTTCCCTTCTTTCATTCAGCATCTGCTGACTCAGATGGTGATAGAAGCAGTCAAACCTCCTCAGATATGAGAATGGTTTTATTCAAGAATGTTTCTGGTGCTAAAGAAGGAAGGTTCATGGAGACCAGTTTTAGATATTTCATTTTCAAAACAGTTTGTCATAGTGCCTAAGTTCAAATATTATCTTTTCACAACAACTTTTACATCGCATTCTCCATTTAAGCTTTCTGGACACCTTAGATTTAAAATAGGTTTATCACAATCCTGTTTGCTACAAATTTCAGATATATTTTAAAGGTTTTCTGTATCTGGATCACACTTTTAGTTTTCTGCATTACCCTTTGGGTTATCTGCTACTGCAAGGGTAGTTACACAGTATCTAACTCCAGTGATGGCTTACTGCTAACTGCAAGGTATTCACTTTTTTCCTTATTTAGATAACTTGTTCATCTTTGTGGAGTCTTTTTCAAAGTGTCAGGAATTTCTCACTTGGGTGAGAAGATCTCCTGCGTAGACTGTAGTTCCAGGAGAATATCCAAAAGTTTTGTTTAATTCCTCACAACATTGATTTCTTGGGATGTCTCCTAGGTATCTCAGTTCAAAGAACTTTTTTTCCAGAGAAAACAATAGATCTGTATTTAGATCTATTCCTGAACATTTTCACTCCAACCAAGGGCTTTAGCAAAGGAGTTTCTCAGGATACATTAAGATTAATTGCATCTATGATTCTCTTGATTTCTATAGCAAGACTCCACATGAGAAAAATTCATCATTATCTAAAATCAGTATGGTCCCAAAGTTAACATCCCCTGGCATTCCAGATTCCATTTTGGGGTTTGTGAGAAGGGAGATCTTTTTTAGTGGCGAGATCAGTTTTATCTGAATCTAGGACCCCATTTTCCCTTCCAGCTCTAGCACAACAGATGTCTCAGACTTTGCTTGGGGAGCAGGGTCTATGGAGTTAAAAGCGCAGGGTATTTGGGAAAGAAAAAAAAAACAGACCAAAACACATAACTGTAAAAGAAATTTTTGGCACGTAAAATGCTCTCAGTAGTGTCAAATCATCTGTAGTTCCTGGACCATTGCCATTATTTACAGACAACAACAATGGTGATATATGATACCTAAACAAGCAAGGGGGAAACCAAAGCTTACATTTTGTGCAGACCACCCATGGTGGCCTAAATATAGCTTTACAGCAATGTCTCATTCTACAGGTGTTGTACATTCTGTCAAAGGCAAATTTTGTGGTATATGAACTTAGCAGGACCAAAAAAGGCCCTTAAAATAGAAATTAAATTGGGGGTCTTCATGAATTGATCCAGCTGTGGGAAACACCTCAGATAGATTGTTTTGCCTTCAGTCACAGCAATCATTTGGCAAATTTCTGCTCTAGTACTCTATGGAAGAAGACCTGGAAAACCAATGTCTTTCCTTTTTCTTGGACAGAAGTGTTCCTGTATGCTTTTTTCACCCTGTCCATTAATCCAGGGTGAATCTGAAGATTCAGAAGGATTCCCGAAAGATCATTATGGTGACTCTGTTCTAGCCCAGGCAACAGTGGCTCTCCCTTGTATTGGAAATGACTAAGAGCAGTTTTATTAAACTTCCTCACAGACTGGGCGTGCTCACACGAGATGAGGTGTTTGATAGACCCTGACCTCAAACAACTGCAACTGACTGCTTGGATGATAGAGTATTAATATCTTTTAGGCATCTATTTTCAGAGGATGTAAACCAGGTATTAAAGGTGCCAAGAAAAGCAGCTACTGAAAAAAATTATATATTAGTAAATGGAAAAGATTTTCTAGTTGGTGTCAAGACAAGAACCAGTACCTTTTAAGGATAGTATTTCTCTAGTTCTGCATTATTTGTGTGAGTTACCGTCCTCTGGCCTGTCTTAGATGTTCATCGTGTTTCATTGTTGCAGTCATTACACTTGGGTTATCCTGCTGGCAGGCTACCCTCAGTCGGCTTGAATTCCAAAGTCCTGGTCCAGCGTCGGTTGCTGTTGCCTCTTCCCTGATATCAGTGCGCCAGGGGTATATAAGATGCAGCTGACGCCATTTTCTTCAGTCTTTCTTGCCGTGCGGTGCACAAAGCAAAAGTGCTTATTTTTGTATGTTTTTGTTAACAGGGTGAGGACTTTTATTTTTAGTTTCCTATTATCAACCTTTTCAATTGTCACTGCGGTGGTGGTGCTGCGGTAGCGTTGTCGCCTCACAGTTAGATGTTGCCTGTTCAATTCTCAGTTAGAGCATCTTCTGTGTAGCGACATGCGTGAATGGGCATTCCTTCGTTGAAGGTTGTGCATTAGGCCCGGCAAGCCAATACGTAAAAATCTACTGCCAGTCATTAGTGGACCGGAGTTCCGCTGTGGCGACCCCTAACCGGGAAAAGCCGAAAGACACAAACAAACATTATCAACTTTTTCAATTCTTTAGCCTCACTCTGTCAGTTGTTATGAAAGCGCTGAAGGGCTTGGGGCCACAATCAGCTCAGTTCAAGCTGATTAATGGTTTGGGTGCATGGAAGGTGCGCTTGAAGATTTAGAAGCTGCCCGTCTGTTGTATTGTTAGCAGGATCTAACCCGATATAGCTAAGGCTACTGCAGCAGTGATCAGCAAATGTCTACTTTTTATTGTAAGTTTAATTACACTAGTGTACTTTCTCATTTTTTAAGACATGAAATGTAAAGGGTAGGTGAGAGAGGATTTAGATCATCAGCTGCACAGAAGGGGGAAATGACACCTCTGTGGTGACAGTGTTTTCAGCAGTGCAGAGTCAAGCACAGATTTTTGACTTAGGCTGTCTTTTGTTCTTACAGAACAGAGGAGAGGACATGACATTTAATAATGACCAATAGTACAGAGGTCAATATTTCAATTTTAAAAATAGAGAGGTCAGTATTTCAGTTTTAAAAATAAAGTAGCATGTCTGGATTTGACACAATAGTAGTTAGAGTGCCGATAATACTGTGCCACTTGCAGTAAACTGCTGAAGGAGTATGCTACCTTTATAATGCTCCCTTAGATTGGCCACCCGACAGACGTTTCCTTTTAACTGTCTGAAGTTATCCAGAAAAATAAGTTTGTACAGTTGCTTCCAGTCCTTTGCCATCAGGCACTCAAAAAAATATAAACCCAATGGGGAGGCAGCAGAAGCAGTTTTTATTTATTTATTTTTGTTGTCCCCCCCCCCCCAATAATAAGTTGCAATAAGATGTACCTCGAAGTAAGTGTAGGAATGAAACCAGGGAGTTGCACTGCAGGCCAAGGACACACATCCACACTTCAACCTGAACTCACCTTTGTTACTGTTGTAGTGGCTTAACTGAGCTGCAGTACATTCAATACAGCAGATTCTGTGTCACAGTTTAGCACAAGGTCTAACAGCAGGAAACATCTGCTGCTATGGTAAGTACCTCACACAAGTATGGTCAGCTGAGTTAATTGTGCAGTTATTGTTGCAGGTTATGGACACCATAGTTCTGTGGAACAGATGTTGCAAAATGCAACTGAAGGCAGCAGTTAAAGAAAGGAGACTGAAAGACAAGTGAGAAAAGTAATTGTCTTCTGTTAACGCTGTCACATTTTAGTTTAACTGTAGATTTTCTTTGTGACATTTCTTCTTCAGTATCTATTGTGATTGGAGTAGTGTTGTAAACATTTTCTTTTTCTGTACAGAGGAGATCCCAAGTGATGAAGATGAAGTACGTGGAGGTGGAACAGTTACACAAGAACAAACCTGTAATGAGAGTCAGGAAAATGCTAGCAGTGATGAAGAGGATGCAGAATGGGATGAAGATGGACTGGAGGAGACTGCACTAGAAGGTTTCAGTACACCTCTTGACCTGGACGATAGTTTTGATGAATATCAGTTTTTCACATTAGCACTTCTGAGTAAGTTAATTCAGTTTTTTTCCTAAATCAGTGCAACCATGTCGGTAGTTACTTAAGACCATTAATTTTACCTTATTTACATTGGTTGAAGTGCTATGTAAACCAAGATCTCATAGTATTTTATACTAGAAAAACAGTGTGTAGAATAAAGGCATGATGGACGTCTGACAGTATAAAACAGTTTTGACTTTAGTTGCTTCTGAATGGTAGCAAGAGTTAATTCATTGTCAAGGAGTTAATTGTAGATAATTCAGTGGAAGGGTGCATCTTGAGAGAGGATCTAAACAGTTTGTTAGCAAAGTCCCAGGGATATGGTGTGATTGTTTTCATTTATATTAATTTATGATTGCTTATGTCATAAGTGATGGCTTAATAAAGATGTTTTTGTTTAAAAAAATGGGTCAGGAATTAAATATGTTATGTAACGTTGCTTAGGTTATATGGTATATAGCAGTATTTGTATAAATGTAAATTTGCCTATGTCACAAGTGATAATTCAATAAAGGTGTTTTTAAAAAAGGGGATAAAACTTCATGCGCAATGAGTAAATTCAGATATTTAACCAGAAGTAGACAAATTAAGAACCGAAGGCAGTTTAGGACTACAACTGATGATGTATTAGAACATCATCTAGTGTTCTACGTGTGGAAGCTTATATCATCTATATCATTAATGTTTTAATGAGCCTTCAGTTTTGTTTATTTGACTGCCTACATTTCTCGATGTACAGGAAAAGGCAGGGTTCATAAGCATGGCTGATACAAATGTACTGTCTCTGAAGTCAGTAATGTAGAAATATCCCTACCACCTTCTGATGATGTGTTTATTTCATCAGTGGAATGGTATGCAGATTACTAATGATGGACACTATTCAACAGTAGGAATGGAAGAAGGGAGTCAACCGCATGCCAAAAAGTATTAGGAGCTGCCCCTTTAGCTATTTCTCAAAGGGAACATAACATTTATCCAAAGGATACAGCATTGCAGCAAATAATAATGTTGCACTAACCACAAGATTCAGTATATTTGAAAACTAGTGTTATTGTGGCTGGGTGGTTAGATTATTGTTTGTTTCTGCTTTTGTTGGTTACGCTGCGGCTTTTTTTCAATCATAAAAAGTATAAATTGGAAAATGATTGTCTAAATTGATGTGTTAAGTTCCTGCTTGGTGTGTGACTTTAGACCTTTGAGGGTGTTTCCCATTTTCCTGTGGCTGTGTGACCTTTGAGCAAATTAAAGTAAGAGGTGCATACTAAGGCTTGCCATCTTGTAAACAAAAAAAGAAAGGGAAAAAAAGCATTTTGAGGTTTGTGTGTGTGTGTGTGTGTTTCTAGGTGTAGTGTTAATAAGTTTGTTTTCATTGGAATTCATTATTAGTGACCTTTTATCATTTTCTATAAGCTTTTGGCTCTTTGACCTGCTAATCATCAAGTCTTCCCCATTCATTCCCACTCACTGTATGGAAGGAAGATATATCTGAAGCTGCTATCACCTACACAGCCCTGAGGGTTGTTTTGTGCACTTATTAGCATCTTGGTAATAATAATAATGATATATGTGTATATTTTAGGCCGTAACATGCGAAAAAAGATGTGTTGTGTACATCAGCATGGGGACCACTGTGGCCTCTTCCTGAAGAGATGTTCTTCGTGTTTCACTGTTGCAGTCATTACATTTGGGTTATCTGCTTGCAGGTAGCCTTCAGTCGGCCTGATTAACAAAGTCTTGGGTCCTGCGTCGGTTAATGTCCCTTTTTCCATGACGTCAGGTTGTCAGGGTTGTAAAACATGCAGCCGACGCCATTACATCAGTCTTTCTTGCTGTGCGGTGCCCGAAGCAGAAGCAGTTCACAAGTGCCGGTCGGCCAACACCTGAAATTTCATTTTTAAGTTTCAGAACTGAAGTCTTCAACTAAAGCTAAGTACCCCACTGGGGAAACTTTTTCTTGCTCCTTACTGATGTCAGTAAAAGTTAACAATTGCATTACTTGTGGAAATGCATGAAAACAAAAGTAGGAGACACCAACACGATAGAAAATCTTCACTGTTAACGAAGTTCAAGCATGATGAAACAAAAAACCAAAGTACACTTTAATAAAAAAAAAAAAAGAGAAAGCTTTCGCGTGCAAACTAACTTACATCAGATTAATTTACAAAAATACTGTGAGCTTAAGTACTAAACATTTTGGATTTGAAGCGGGATCATTAAATTCTTAATTGAATCAAAAAAATGTAAATCACATATCAAACTGTCAATTCAATTATTAATAAATGTCAAAGTAACTTCAAGAGCAGAATAAAAAAAGATATAAATACAATGTAAGACCTCACATATATATATATATATAGTCACTTATTTCATTCTTTCACACTTAAAACATTAAACTTTAACTAATGCAAAAACATAAACATAAAAATATTGCTTGCTATGCTAACAAACACTACAACATCAACTATAAGTGATGAGTGATTGTGTTGTATAAATGATGGGAAATCCAAAATATATCGAAATCCGCAAATTATCCCGGGCAATGCATAATGCCACCTGCTAAAAAATAACAGACCTAAAAAAAAAAGAGCCAACCTAAAAAAGAGCCAATACAATATTGTCTAAATACAATCACAACTCAAAAAAATAATACTGATTAAGAGTAATGGCAGGTCATTTAAAATAAAGTGGCCATGAAATAATGACAACGTATGGTAGTACAATGAACTACTCCATACATCTAACAAAGGTATATAGTCTAATAGTCAGCTTATCCCAATGATAGTGCATAGTGATAAATACAAGAATGCAAATAGATAAATACAAACAGAAGTATACATAAAGATAGCTAAAAAAAAACACAAACAAACAATAAAAACCAGTTCAGGTCAAAAACAATTCACAAAAGTCAAACTGTTCAATGTAAATTTTTATATTAAGCTGGTAATATGTCCCTGGTAACAATCCTTAAGCTAGCTGTATCCATCATGTTGTTGTACTTTGTTGCTGTAGAGGCAACGCAAAATAACTAACCAGCACCAGAACACAACCAGCACCAGACCAACAGCACCAGCTCAACACATGTCGCAAGTATGTAAAAACAATGACTGGCTATAAATCACCTAACTATCAAATAAAACTATCCTTCTAAACTATATAAATAGAACAATAAATGAAGAAAAAAAATTATATCAAAAACAAAAATAAAGTATAATTATACATATATGCATACACCATATCACACATAATATGTAACAGTATAGTATAGAGTCATATCAATAGTATCTAAATAAGTTCAACAAAATAACAAGAGTCTAACAGCAACTAACATATACAAATAAATACAACATAAACTAATAAAGAAGACAAAACAAACACACATTGTAAACAACACAACAATAACATGATAAGCTATATTCATTAACCCAGCTATTCATTTATAAAGCTAAAAAAAATAAATAAAATATAAGAATAATAACTATAAATAAAAATAAAATATAAAAACAAATAAACATAAAAAAAAAAAAAAAAAAAACTAACAGGTAAACAAAACTGTGACACCTTAATAACCATAACTTAGATCCCAACAATATCAATGCAGCACTGATAGCATATAGATCCAAATTATTCAGCCGGAGACCCCCCAGCTGCCAGCCTTAGCATCCAATAGAGCTCTCTCTGTGGCATAATGCCTTATCTCACTCTCTCCTCTCTTGCTTGTAAATGCTTGCTTGCCATCTTAAAGCATGGGTAAAAATGTACCTCCATCTTAAACATCCCTCTAGCCAGCATTGGTGCTGTCATTCCTCCCTCTGAATACCTTACAGATGACAGCAAGTGTGTAGGTTTAGCCATATAGTGCATGTATACCATTCTTAGTGTTACAACTAGCATATAGGTTTGTGAAGCCAAAATATGTAGCACCTGTATAGTAGGAAGTAGTCTTGTTGTATAGGTTGGAATGATTGCCAGGACAAAGGATATTGGCCTTGACAGTACTTGGTAATACTAAGGCACCTAATATTGCTTTGATTGCATTGGGCACATTGGCAAAATTGCTTACCCACATTTAATAATTCTGACCTTTTTGTAACACAACTAATGGTGATCAATACTTCCTGACCTATTTATGTACACCTAAAACATTCCAATTTTTTTCACACCTAAGTTCTTCATTATCCTGACCTTTTTATACCTCTAATTTTATTTCACTATATGTCGTGTTCTAGTCAATATAAATATATATTATGATTCATATAGTTTACTTACATGCCATGTAACATAGGCCAGCCAAATGAATTATACCATCCCATATCTTAGAAACCTTTCCATCATATCCACCAGTAACCCTCTTATCTCCCAAAACCTCATAGTGTACCTTCTCTCTGACCCAAAACAACAAGCTGACAGAGTCTACTTCTTCACAGAGTCTATCTCACTATATGCCCTGGAAGGTGTACTACCATGGTATCTGCAGTCATTAACTAAAATCACGTTCTTCCAACAATGCCTGTGTACAAGTTGGTAGGATTGCACTTTTGTTGGTGCAGCTAAAAACTTAGGTTCAAAAAACCGTTGATGTATTTAAAATCTATGACCTACATTTTAATATAATGTGTAAGTGTAATAAAATAAATAAGATTTCCTAAATGGAATAATCTTTCCCTTATAATAGAAATGGTGTTGTTCATATTATAAACTTTAAAAACCTCATCAAAATCTTCGTGAATTTGCCTTTAAATAAACCAAAAAACACCATAACACAAAAATTTTATTTCCCTTTGGCACACCATATCTATCAAAATACCTAATAAATGGTTGAAAATGCATTTGCACAAAAAATTGTAGTAGGTATTTTGAGTTAAGGTGCTGATATCTGCATGTAAAGTTGTTCATTTGTTCGCAAACATGATAATTAGTATGCATCTGTTGATGTTGAAGTAGTTACAGAATAGTATGACATCCATATTAGAATTTTCTTACTTTTATTAGTTATCAAAGGATATTTCTTAAAATCAACTTCCAAATTGATAGGTGTTTGTTTTCTCTGTACATCAGGCTGATTGAGGAGCAATTCGTTATCTCTCTCAGGCTGAAGATTGGGGTTTTTCGCTCTCCACAAAACAATTTATGGGGATCTATATGGGCCCAACTTTGGTTATCCACAATGGGTTCATTACCGTATGTATCAAGAAGGCTGATGCAAGGTCTTATTTCAAGGATGGCTACTACTATCTGTCTCATTGGTAGTAAGCTATGACACTCCTATGGATTTTTATCATACCTTTCAACACACTACTAGACATATTTAAAATCCTAGTCAAGTATTCTGTTCACTCTAAAATATCTACATTTGTCTGTATAGATCATGTCACTAAATTTTTATCCCCCCTTCTTATTTGACAACTTCACTACTAGTGCATTATTCTATAAGTTCATTCATCTGGTCTTATATTATACATACATTTCATTTATCATTAGGTGTCTAAAATTCTGCTTGCTTTTCGGTTGCATTACAAGCATGCTATTTACCATTCCCAAATCACAGTGCTTGATTGACAAATGAAACCTAGTTAGTATCAGGTTTCACACTTATTCATAGAAGATGAATAGTCAACAAGTAGATGAACCTCACACAATGGATGGTACAATGAAGAATCATTTGGTTCGGTGAAGGGATGGATGGTATCAATAATCAATATTCTCTGTGGATGTCACGGATCACTGTGGAATTATGTCCCACCTAAAATTCTTGGGATACAGTAAATTGTTATAATTACTACATAAAGTAACAAACTTCTTCATTAATAGGGTCATACTTGTCTATCAACTTTTCAAGGAGGAAAATAATGTTACCAATTATTGATAGTACTAACTACAGACAGCTTTTGATTACTACTTTAAAGTAACAACTTTCTCATCTACGTTACATGTGTATTCATGTTTGGTGGATCAACATCATTTTGGACGAATAATATATAAGGTGATTTGTGGACATTTAGTATTATTATGATTTGGGGCACCATTTTTGATTGTTCTCATCCAATTTGTATTTAAAGTTTTTGGGACGAATTCTTTGTTCCCAATTTTTAGGATGTTATAAGTTTATAACAATTTTGGATGTTATTTTTATGCTCACACATACTTGAACAATGGTGGAGGCACCATTTTTAATTATACAAGGAATTTGGTCATTTTTATATTTTAGTATGATTTGATGCATAAACCTTTTGTTTGGGATGAACAATCAGATCACCAGAGAAACACTATCCATAGAAAATACACAGAGATCATACCATAGGCAGAGACTCTAGCGGTATGGGAAGTTATAATTTGACAAATTCATGATAGCATTCATATGAGTGCACACCTTCGAGAGAATTGTTGGAGTCAGTTCACCAGTGGGAAGAACCTACCATGGCAATGGTGAGACTTGTTGAGATATGCATGGGTCATGGAACTCTTGACAAATAGGTTCAATACATTGGAATGTTTTGTCAGGACAGTAAGATATGAGGTTTTGGGAGTAATAAAATATGGGTAAAAATATGGGGACATTATGGTTTCATATGTTTGGCAGGGAGAATAATTCCATGAAGGCAATAAATTTGCTATGTGCAAGTGACAACCTTAAAAAGTTTACAAGCGATATTTAGTTTATAAGACATCAATGGAATAAAAACAATATGGTTTGTCCTGTATTTTTGGGTGACACCACCATTATGAGTGTCAATTTAAGGACCATCTATAAGAACAGAGCAAACCTAGGATTGGCGTATACAATGTACGCTGGGTGATGGGAACTGAACCTAACAAATAGTATGTCCTTGGGGAATGACCAATGTGAAAGGTTGGTTACATGCTCTGCCTTGCTAATAGGTATGATAGTTTTACCAAGCAGGTTGAACCTATATTATGTCACTATGGATAGTACATGAGGAACTAAGATATATGCTAGTTGCGCACCTTGTGTGCTTGAGTGCTGACGCGATCTGCCATCTGTTCGCAATCAACATGGTGTGCTGAGAAAGAGTATCATTTTATTTTATATGAGCCAAGCTCTATTGGATCTTGTAGGCTGGATGCTTAAACTAATGTTTAGGCACGGAGATGTTGTCTATGTTTACATTTAGATAAAGAGAGTACAGAATTAGTATATGTAAGCTGTTGTTGACTCTGCGACTATATTAATTTTGGTTTGCTCTATTTGATCTGTAGACTGTGTTGTTCTGTATGGTCTTATTTTAATTTCTATTCTATTCTTCCAGTAATGTGTGCTAGATAGAGATTTTTATAAAATTAGTTGACAACCCTATTTTTTATGCTTAGTTTCTTTTGTTAATGTTGTTGTGTTTGAGAAGCTTTGGCTTTATTGTTTTGTGTTTAAAATACTGAACTTGCTATTTGCGGGTCTGGCTTATTATTAACGTTATAATTTATACTGTTCTATTGCTGGTTTATCGGTTTACATTATGAGTTTGCGTTTGTTTTTGTTGTCATTGTTTATCTATTTGTATATTGTATTCTTCAACTACCTTAGGTCTTATGAACTGTTGTAATTGCTTAGTATATATTTGATTTATACACTTTATACTATATTGTGCTCTGCCATTCAGCTGTGTTTACTTGTTGTTGTTGTGGTGTTTCTGATAATGTGGCTGAATGTTGATATAATAGTATTCTTGTTCTTTTACCCGTTTTTTATAGATTCTACAGTTACAATTCGTTGTTGGAAGTGGATTATGTTTTTAAATTGGTCTGCCATTGGTTGGTGGTACTTTTTTGTTGCTGGTGGTTAGCGCTCGGTTTCTGGTACTGGTTGTTGATCTGCATCATCTGTTTATCTTAGGTTATTATGTTTGTTGCTGCTTTTATATATCTTTTGTACTTATCTGTTTGTATTTATCTTGTACATATCGTATTACCATGTCTGGCTGCCATTATAATTTGTTTGGTAGTCTTGCTGAGAGAGTTTTGTATTTGTATTACACCATTTTGTTTGGTAACTTGCCCGTTATTTTAAATTTCTCTGCGCTGTTTACAGATTATCATCGGCATTTTATCTATAGTATGTTTCATAACATGAACTATTTTACTTTTGAAATTTGTTCGGTACCTTTAGAGGAGGTTTTGAAATTACTTGTGGAAAGCAAATACCTCATAAAGATTTTCATTCATACTGTATTCCTTGCCTAGGCCCTCACTAAGACATACCTTGCTGTCGGTTTTGTGCTTTATTTAATCAGTGCAATATCCATCGTCAATATATTTTCGCCTCTAAATATTTCGGTTCTCTGTTTAATTATCCAGAAATGTCGTTGGTTAGCCATCCGACTACCGGGATTCTGAAAAACACAAAGATAAAGACAGAGACAGGCCGCCGAGGTCCAAAACTGCTGACAATGCTTCTCCTAAGCCAGTCGCCAGTTCGCCGGTACTCAGTGAGGTGCTTTCACAGCCCCTGATTCATGCTATTTCTGATTCGCTGGCCTCTACTGAGACCCATTCGGAGTCCGGTATGCCACGCGATGCTTTAACTATGGAACCCGCGGATGTCTCTACCTTGGATAGGTCCGGAGCCGCTTCTGAGGTTGTATTCAGGCCTACAGACTTGCATATTAAACTGACGCCTCCTTCTTCATTTAGGCATAAATCTCGAACCATGCCTAAAAAAACGATGCCCAGGCCACATGCTCAGGCCTCTGTGCCTAAAAAAAAAAACAAGTGATAAGAATGGCTGAAGATCTGATAACTCTAATCAGGGGTAGCCAGCCCCCCCCCCCAAGAGGAATAGGACTGAAGTTGTTTATGAATCTTCTGACCAGGATTCTGTTTTTTCTGATTCTTCTGATGATCTGGATTTGCCCTTATCTACTTGTGAGGATTCTGATGCAGAGGACTCTATTCCCTCTGCTTCCCCTCCAGAGGATTTTTCTTTTGGTGAAACCTTGCATACTCTAAGGGAGCATTTCCACTGGGAAAGCCAGGATTTTTCTGATTCAGAAAAGAGGCTCAGGGATTTCTTACTCTTGCCTCAGCATAGGCCTTTAGCTATTCCTCCTGTACTAGACATTGTTGATGCTTTTTTGGAATCTAGTTTGGCCCCTGATTCCTTGCCTCCTGCTCCCAGAAAACCTGACAGATACTACAGGGTCCCTGAGTCACACAAGTTCCTTTTTAAAAAATCCTATTGCGGATCCAGAGACTATTTTTCAGGGGCCCAAGGGCATTAAGGCTTCTACTGCTAAAAATCCTACCCCTTCTGATAGAGACTCCATGGGACTGAATAGATGGGGTAAGAAGGTTTACACTTCTGCAGCCTTGGCCATTAGGGCTTTAAACTGCCAGTTTCGTATGAGCAACATATTATTGGATTGCTTAAACAGAAAATGATGTTGATTCCTGATTGTGTAGAAAATAAAGAATTACAGGATTTAATGCATTCTGCTGAACAGGTTGGAAAACATACTTAACAATGTGGTTTTGATTCATTAGCGGCCTCTTGCAGTGCTGCTGTTACTGAGTCTGTGCTCAGAAGGCATGCTTGGCTTAAGGAACAATCTTTACTTGATCATGTTAAAGCTAAATTGTTGGATGCTCCCTTAAATCAGGACCACCTGTTTGGCAACAAGGCTGAGGAAGTTCTTAAGATGGAAGATAAAGCTAAATCTGTGCAAACTGTTAAAAATTTCTTACAAGTGCAGCCTCCTAGATTTAGTAGGCACTGGCCCTCAAAAAATTGGTCCTTTCCAGCCCCTTCCAGGTCTTCTCAAGCCAAACCCAGACACAGCAGAAACCTCAGGTTTTCAGTCCCAGGGGACACACAGGATGAAGCAGTGGGGGGGGGGGGGGGCTCCACTTCCAAATCCGAGAGTAATAAGACTCCCCCCTATGGTAAACTGTCTCAATGACTTCCTTTTAAAATTTCCAAGCACTTATCAACTGACTGCCCCTTTGGAGGGAAAGATTGCTCTTCATGCAAAGAACTGGGAGCTCATTACCCAGGACAAATGGGTTTTAAATATAGTGTCCCAGGGATACAGATTTCACTTCCACACGTTGCCAACACCAAACGGGTGGCCGGACCTACCCCCAAATCAGTGGGCAGAGGCCCAAAAACAAGTACTTACTCTGTTAAGTGTTGGGGCTATTCATTTGGTACCAGAAGAGGAAAAGGGACAAGGTTTCTACTCAAGACTTTTCCTGGTACCCAGAAAAGACAGTTCATGGCGTCCTATCCTGGACCTGTCCACTCTAAACACCTTTTTGAAAATTCCAAAATTCAAGATGCTGACTCTTCACCAGTTGCTTCCTTTGCTAGGCAAAGATGTCTGGTTGGCAGCACTAGATTTAAAAGAAAAACCTGCACATCCCAATCAGGGAATCTTGCAGAAGATACCTTCGCTTCAAAGCAGGCTACACACACTATCAGATGTTCTTCATGTTTCACTGTTGCAGTCATTACATTTGGGTAATCTGCTGGCAGGTTGCCCTCAGTCGGCCTGAATATTGAAGTCTTGGGTCCTGCGTCGGTTGCTGTCTCCTCTTCCATGACGTCAGGTCGTCAGGGGTATAAAACATGCAGCCGAAACCATTTTATTCAGTCTTTCTTGCTGCGCTTTGCCCGAAGCAGAAGCAGTTCGCAAGTGCCAGTCGGCCGACTCCTGAAATTTTCGTATTCGAGTTTCAGAACCGAAGTCTTCAAACTAAAGCTAAGTACCCCATTGGGGAAACTTTTTCTTGCTCCTTACCGATGTCAGTAAAAGTTAATAATTGCATTACTGGTGGGAAGCAAATACTTCATAAGGATTTTCATTTGTACTGTGTTCCTTGTCTAGGCCCGGATCACAACGTGTCTTGCTGTCAGTTTTGTGCTAGATTTAACCAACGAACTATTAAGCATCGGTATATTTTTGCTTCTAAATATTTTGGTTCAAGATTTAATTATCCTGAAATGTCGTCGGTTAGCAATACAACTACTGGAGTTCACAAAAAAATGCGAGGAAAAAGACAGAGACAGACCGCCGAGGTCCAAAACTGACGACAAAGCTTCTCCTAAGCGCCTTTACTCAGTGAGGCGCTTTCGCAGTCCCGGATACCCGCTACTTTTGAGTCGCAGGCCTCTACCGAGACCCATTCGGAGTCCGGTACGCCGCGAGTATCTCAGAGTATTGAACCTATGGATGTCTCTCCCTTGGATGGGTCCAGAGCTGCTGAGCAGGCACTGGCTTCTGAGGGTGTTTTCAGGCCTCAACATTTTTATATTAAACCGACGCCAGCAACAAAAACAAGGTCAAAAACAACTTCTATGTTTAAAAAAACGATGCAAGAGCCATGTGCTCAGGCCCCTATGCCTAAAAAAAGAGATGATCAAAATGACTGAGGATTTAATTACCTTGATCAGGGGTTCCCAACCCCCTCCCCTGCTAAGAGGCCTAGGCAAGGCACTGATTATGAATCCTTCAGATCAGGTTTCCATTTCTTCTGATTCCTGATGTTCATCGTGTTTCACTGTTGCAGTCATTACAATTGGGTTATCCTGCTGGCAGGCTACCTGCAGTCAGCCCGAGTTCCAAAGTCTAGGTCCGGCGTCGGTTGCTGTCACCTCCTCCCTGAAGTCAGTGCGCCAGGGGTATAAAAGATGCAGCCAATGCCATTTTCTTCAGTCTTTCTTGCCGCGTGGTGTCCGAAGCAAAAGCAGTTCGCAAGTGCCGGTCGGCCAACTCCTGAGATTTTCAAATTCGAATTTCAGATCCGAAGTCTTCATTAAAGCTAAGTACCCCGTTGGGGAAACATTTTTCTTGCGCCAGACCGATGTCAGAAAAAGTTAATAATTGTATTTTCTTGTGGGAAGCAAATACCTCATAAGGATTTTCATTCTTACTGCATTCCTTGCCTAGGCCCTGACCACGACGTTGCTAGTTGTCAGTTTTGTGCTAAATTTAACCAACTCACTATTAAGCGTTAGTACGATTTTGCATTTCATTACTTTGGCAGAAGATTCAATTATATAATGCCGTCGGAACAGCCGACTACCGTAGTTTATAAAAAGCGCAAAGAAAAGGACAGGCACCCGAGGTCCAAAACCGACGACGAGGCTTCCACAAGGCCTGTCGCTGGTTCTCAGTGAGGCTCTTTCGCAGCCCCTGACGCACGCTACCTCAGAGCCACAGGCCAATTCCGACTCCCACGTGGAGCCAACTAGGCCGCTGGAAACTCAAGGTATTGGACACTCAGAAACTATTCCCTCAGATGGGTCCAGAGCCGCTGAGCAGGCATCGGCTTCTGAGGGTGTTTTCAGGCCTACACAGTTATATGTAAAACCAACTTCAGCTTCAAAGGCAAAGACTAAAGCAGCTCTAAAGACAAAGAAACAAGTACAGCATTCTCCTGGACAGGCCTTCATGCCTAAAAAAACAGATGCTTAAAATGGCCGAAGACCTAATTACTTTGATCAGGGGTTCCCATCCCCCAACTGATAAGAGGCCTAGGCAAGAGATAGAATATGAATCTTCAGATCAGGTTTCATTTCCTCTGATTCCTCTTCTAAACAGGAATATTCTCTTCCTCCCTATGAGGAGTCTGATGCTGAAGAATCTATTCCTTCAGCCTCTCCTCATGAGGATTATTCTTTTGGGGAGACCCTGCATACTATGAGGGAGCATTTCCACTGGGAGAGCCAAGATTACTCCGAATCCAAGAAAAGGCTCAGAGACTTCCTTTTATTACCTCAGCACAGGCTCCTTGCTATTCCTCCTGTTTTAGACATTGTAGATGATGTATTTTCAGAGCCCGGTCTGTCTCCTGACTCTTTACCACCAGCTCCTGTTAAGCTAGACAGATACTACAGGGTTCCTGATTCACATAAATTTCTTTAGAAAAAACCTGCTGCTGACCCAGAAACTCTCTCTCAGGCTCCCAAAGGGGTCAAGGCTTCCACTGCAAAAATCCTATCCCCTCTGATAGGGATTCAAGGCCCCTGGACAGATGGGGGGAAAAAGATTTATACTTCTGCTACCTTTGCTGTAAGAGCTTTAAATTGTCAGTTTCATGTGCTTAAATATCAGCAATATCTTATGTCACTGCTTAAACAGAACATGTTGACAAATTCAGAATGTGCAGAAAACAAAGAAATGCAGGATTTATTGCATGCAGCTGAACAAGTGGGAAAGCATACTTTGCAATGTGGTTTTGATTCTCTAGAGGCCTCCTGCAGGGCCGCTGTTACAGGTTCTGTCATTAGGAGGCATGCTTGGTTAAAAGAACAGAATCTGCCCGATCATGTTAAAGCAAAACTATTAGATGCTCCATTACAACCTGATACCTTGTTTGGTGTTAAAGCAGAAGAGGTGTTGAGGAAAATGGAGGACAAAGCTAAATCTATGCAAACAGTCAAGGATTTCTTACAGGTGCAACCTCCCAGATTTAGCAGGAACTGGCCTACAAAAAATTGGTCCTTTTGATTGTCAGACAGGCCACAAAGAGGCAGATACAGACGCCCCAGAGGCAGATCACAGCCCCAAGGCTCATACAGGCCTAAACAATGGGGTGCTTCTACCTCCAAAATCGGAGGAAAAAATCACAGCCATACTGGAAACAGTCTCAATGACTTTCCCCTGCCAGCACCAATCACTTATCTTCTGGCAGCTCCTTTGGGGGGAAAACTAACACTTTTTTCACAAAACTGGCACATGATCACCCAGAACAAATGGGTCTTAAATATCATATCACAAGGCTACAGGTTCCACTTTCACACCCTGCCAAGGCCAAATGGTATGCCAGACCTGCCACGCAATCAATGGGCAGAAGCACAAAAACAAGTTTCATCACTGATGGACATGAGAGCCATTCAGCAAGTACCACAGCAAGAGCAGGGACTAGGATTTTACTCAAGGCTATTCTTGGTGCCCAGAAAGGACAAAGCCTGGAGACCAATACTGGACCTGTCTGTCCTAAACACATTCGTGGATATTCCAAAATTCAACATGTTAACTCTGCAGCAGCTTCTGCCCATGCTGGGCAAGAAGGCTTGGCTTGTGACTTTAGACCTAAAAGAGGCATACCTGCATGTCCCAATCAGACAATCATGTAGAAGATACATCAGATTTATAGCTGGCTCAATGCACTACTAATTCTCTGCACTGCCCTTTGGCTTATGTACTGCGCCCAGGGTCTTCACAAAATGCCTGGCACCTGTAATTGCATTTTGCAGACAAAGAGGAATCCAAATATATCCTTACTTGGACGACTGCCTAATTCAAGCAGAGAAAAAGGACATTCTACTACAGCATCTGGCGTTTGTAAAACGATTACTAACAGGTCTAGGGTATACAGTAAACGAAAATAAATCAAAACTCGTACACTCTCAAGAGAAAATATTCCTTGGTGTAAGCTTAAATACAACTGCCCAGATGGCTTATCTCATGCCAGACAAACACAGACAACTGACTACTTATTTCAAAATGTTGGCAACAAAGACCCAGTTATCTGCAAGAAAAATTCTGCAGGCTTTGGGCTTCATGTCATCCTGCATTCTGCTAATTCCATATGCAAGACTGCATATGAGGAAACTTCAATGGTATCTAAAAAGTGTTTGGACTCAACATTGCCACAGCCTGGAAACAATAATTACCCTCATTCCATGCCTGCAACAGGAGTTTCGATGGTGGGAAAAAGCCTGTCACCACAACACGGGACAGCCATTCACCTTACCCACAGCCAGGCAGACATTGACAACAGATGCATCAGATTATGCCTGGGGGGCCCATATGGCAGGAAGATGTATTCAGGGCACATGGTCCACAAGTCAAATGCATCTACATATCAATCAAAAAGAGATGCTAGCTGTTCAGAATGCCCTGACAGCCTTCAAGGATCTACTTCATCCAGGCCAACTACTGATAAAGACGGACAGTACCTCAGTCATGCGGTACATAAACAAGCAGGGGGGCACACATTCCTACCCCCTCTGCAGACTAGCCATGAACTTGTGGGACACAGCGTTGACTTACCAAGTACATCTGCAAGCACAATTCCTGCCAGGAAATATAAATACTCTGGCAGACGAACTAAGCAGAAACCTAATGGATCCCCATGAGTGGAAATTGGAGCCACAAGTCTTCAGCATGATAACAAGGAACTGGAGATGCCTTAGACCTATTTGCCTCCCCTCACAACTACCAACTACAGAGATTATGCACAAGGACTTATCACAAGCAAACATGGAAAGTGGATGCTCTATCTTTTAGCTGGAAAAACCTAACAGTATATGCCTTTCCTCCTCTGCCTCTCCTCCCCAAGGTACTCCTCAAGGTCAGACAAGAGAAGCCAAAAATGATACTGATTGCCCCAGACTGTCCCCGCCAGCACTGGTACCCAATCCTAAAGAGCTTGTCTCAATGCCCAGCTTGGACATTACCTCAAATTCCTCACTCATTGACCCAACAAGACAGTCAGATACTGCACAGCCAACTCAGGACCTTAAACCTGGCAGCATGGCGGATAATGTAGCCATTCAAGACACACCTCTCTAAAGCAGTGATGGATGTTATTTTGGAGGCCAGGAGGCCTAGCACCAGAAAATCTTATGCAGAAAAATGGAAGAGATTCTGTGCTTGGAACCAGGCACAAGGTATTGACACGATTGTTCCAAATATTCCTCAGATTTTGCAATACTTAACTGAGATCCTGGATAAAGGCCTTTCCTTTTCATCAATTAAAATTCATGCCTCTGCCATTTCAGCTCATTACAATACAGAACCACCTATTTTTTCACATCCATTACTAAGCCCCTCAGGGGCCAAAAACATAAGCCGTCAAAGCAGAGCACCAATACCTGCATGGGACCTCAACTATGTTTTGGAAAAACTCACACGGTCTCCATTTGAGCCAGCCTCTGCAGCTGATATAAAATTCTTATCCTGGAAAAAAGCTCTGCTCCTAGCAATAACCTCCGCTAGACGAGTCTCAGAGTTACACGCACTCATGGCTGTGGAACCTTTTATCATTTTCCATCCCGACAGGGTTTCTCTGAGGACAAACCCTACATTTATGCCTAAGGTAGTGTTCAGTGTGGCCTTTAACCAAACAATTAATTTGCCTACCTTTTACCCAAACCCACAGAATAAGGGTGAGAGACTTCTGGATTCTTTGGACATTCACAGGCAACTACGCTTCTACTTGGACAGAACCAAAGCTTTTAGAAAGACTGAACAACTTCTAGTGGCATATGCTGCAGGATCACAAGGAAAGCCTATCTCAAAGCAGACTATTTCAAAGTGGATAGGCCACTACATTCATTTCTGCTATTTACAGCATGGCAAACCAGTACCTAAGGGCATTAGGCCACATTCAACCAGAGCAGCAGCCACTTCAGCAGCCTTACTCAGAGGAGAACCAACCAAAGACATCTGAGAGGCTGCAACTTGGAGTTCAGTGCATACTTTTACAAAGCACTATCACGTACCTCTCTACTCTAAATCCAGGGCAACCGAAGTCTTCTTGAAAGCTAAGTACCCTGTTGGGGAAACTTTTCTTGCCTCAGACCGATGTCAGACAAAGTTAATAATTGCATTTCATGTGGGAAGCAAATACCGCATAAGGATTTCCATTCCTTATGCATTCCTTGCTTAGGCTCAGACCACGACATCTCGGCCTGTCGTTTTTGTACTAGCTTCAACAAACGCACTATTAAGCATCGGGCGGAGTTCACCCAACACTATTTTGGCAAAAAATTTAATTACATTATGTCGTCGGATACCCCGACTGCAGCTTTGAGTAAAAGACGCAAAGATAAGGACCGACATACGAGGTCCGCGACTTCTACCGACACCACGCTAAAGCCGACTACAGGTGCTCCAGTTCTCAGCGAGGCGCCTACGCAGCCTCTGACTACCGATGACACTTCCTTAGTGGTGTCTTCTGTGCCCTAGGTCGAAGGCTCCTCAGCCCACACCCCGATTACAGATACCGACGCCACTCTTGGCGGGGAAACTCAGAGTTTAGACAGGCCTGCCACCTCTCAAGGTGTCTTCAGGCCTTCTTCTTCTTTTCCCATTAAGGCTTACACTAAATCTAAAGCAGCCATGCAAACTAAAAGACAAGCTCCATAGGGCCCCTCTCAGGGCCCCATGCCTAAAAAACTGATTCTCAAAATGGCTGAGGATTTGATTACTCTTATCAGAGGTTCTCAAACCCCCTCGGACAAAAGGCCCAGAGTGGAGGAGGAATACCCTTCCTCGGACCAGGCCTCCATTACTTCAGAACATTCTGATGACCAGGAACATTCATACTCCCCTTTTGAAGATTCTGATGCAGAGGAGTCCATTCCCTCTGTCTTCCCCCCTGAGGACTATTCTTTTGGGGAAACCTTGCATACCTTGAGGGAACACTTCCACTGGGAAGGCCAAGATTACTCAGATTCCAAGAAAAGGCTCAGGGATTTCCTCTTGCTCCCTCAGCACAGGCCTCTGGCTATCCCTCCTGTCTTAGACATACTAGATGATGTGTATTCAGAGGCCAGCCTTAACCCAGATTCTTTATCACCAGCTCCAGTTAAGCCTGACAGGTATTACCGGGTTCCTGATTCACACCAATTCCTATACAAAAGCCATGCTGCTGACCCAGAAACTATTTCACAGGGTCCCAAGGAAATTAAGGCCTCTGCTGCCCAAAATCCATTACCTTCAGAGAGAGATTCCAGAGCTTTAGAAAGGTGGGGGAAAAAGGTATACACCTCGGCCACTTTAACCATGAGGGCATTAAACTGTCAGTTCCACATGTTAAAGTATCAACAGTTCTTGTTATCTCAGTTGAAAAACAAAATGTCACAACCTGAACAACCAGACTTGAAGGAGTTGCAGGATTTGTTGCATAGTGCAGAACAAGTGGGTAAACATACCTTGCAATGTGGTTTTGATGCTTTAGAGGCCTCATGTAGAGCTGCTGTTACAGGGTCTGTCATACGTAGACCTGCTTGGCTCAAAGAGCAAACCTTACCAGATCATGTCAAAGCTAAATTACTAGACGCACCTCTTCAAAAAGATGTATTGTTTGGTGTCAAAGCTGAGGAGGTATTAAAGAAAATGGAGGAAAAGGCAAGATCAATGCAAACAGTGAAAGATTTCCTACAGGTACAACCTCCACGTTTCAGTAGAAACTGGCCTTCAAAAAATTGGTCCTTTCCAACCACGGACAGACCTCAAAGAGGTAGATGCAGGCGCCCGAGGGGTAGAGGGCAATCTCAAGGATCATTTAGAGGCAGACAATGGCAAGCACCTACACCAAGAGGTGGAGAGGATAGATCACAGCCATTCAGAAAGCAGACACAATGACTTTCCCCTCTGCATGCCAAGCAAAGCTCTAATGGCAGCACCTTTAGGTGGAAAACTGGCATTATTTTCGAAAAATTGGCATATTGTCACAAGAGACAAATGGATCCTGGACATTATCGACAGAGGCTACAGATTCCACTTTCACACCCTTCCAAAAATGAGAGGCATGCCAAACCTGCCACAAAATCAAAGGGCAGAGGCACAAAAACAAATTTCAGCTCTCATGGACATGAAAGCTATTCAAGAGGTACCTGCACAAGAACAGGGTCAAGGTTTTTATTCCAGACTATTCCTGGTACCAAGGAAGGACAAAGATTGGAGACATATTTTGGACCTATCCATCCTAAACACATATTTAGTCGTACCAAAATTCAAGATGCTCACATTACAGCAGCTTCTTCCCATGCTGGGCAAGGAGTCTTGGCTGGTAACATTGGACCTCAAGGAGGCATACATGCATGTCCCTATCAGACAAGATTGCAGAAGATACCTCAGATTTCTTGCAGGTTCAACCCATTATCAATTCTCTGCATTGCCCTTTGGCTTATCTACTGCGCCCAGAGTGTTCATGAAATGCCTGGCATCAGTAATTGCCTTCTGCAGACTTCAAGGAATACAAATATACCCATATTTGGACGACTGCCTGATCCAAGCGGACAGCAAACGCATACTTCTGAAACATCTGGCATTTGTAATAAAGTTGTTGAACTCTCTGGGATACACAGTCAACAAAAAGAAATCAAAACTAATACCCTCTCAAGTAATAATTTTCCTGGGTGCCAGCTTGAATACAAACACCCAGATGGCCTACCTCACGCCAGAGAAACAAGGGCAACTATCTCAATACTTCAGAAAAATGGCAGCCTTCACCAGGCTGACTGCAAGGAAAATCCTGCAGGCTCTGGGATTCATGGCATCTTGCATCTTGCTAATCCCATGTGCAAAGCTGCATATGAGAAAACTTCAATGGTACCTAAAAAACTTATGGTCTCAACACAGCCACAGTTTGGAAACAATTATACCACTGATTCCATGTCTCCAAAAGGAATTTCTGTGGTGGGCTCAAGCATGCAAAAGAAACATAGGTCTACCTTTCTGCTTGCCTCAAGCAAATCAAATCATCACAACAGACGCCTCGGACTATGCCTGGGGGGCACACATGACAGATCAGTGCATTCAGGGCAAATGGTCCCAAAAAGAAAAGCACCTACACATCAATCAAAAGGAAATGCTAGCAGTAAAAAAATGCTATTATGGCTTTCAAAGACCTACTGCATCCAGGCCAGCTATTGATAAGGACAGACAACACCACAGTGATGTGGTACATAAACAAACAGGGAGGAACCCATTCATATCCCCTGTGCAGGCTAGCCATGTCTCTTTGGAACATGGCTCTGGAATTACAAATCCAACTTCAAGCACAATTCCTGCCAGGCAAGGAAAACACGCTGGCAGACAACCTAAGCAGAAATATGACAGATCCACACGAATGGAAGTTGCATCCTCAAGTTTTTGCAAAGATAATTCAAGCATGGGGAAGACCAGATATAGATCTCTTTGCTACCCACAGAAATTAACAATTGACAAAATTCTGCTCAAGGACCTATCATCCACAGGCCTGGAAAGTGGACGCACTTTCTTTCAGTTGGACAAAAATGACAGTTTATGCCTTTCCTCCTCTTCCTCTGCTGCCCAAAGTTCTATTAAAAGCCAAAATATGACAGACCAAATATGATTCTCATTGCTCCAGACTGGCCAAGACAACACTGGTACCCACTCCTGAGGAGCCTGACGCATTCCCCACCATGGATCCTGCCTCTAATGCCTCTTCTGTTGACCCAGCACAACTTCAAAACTCTTCACAGTCAGCTAAAAACACTCAATCTAGCCGCATGGAGGATTCCTTAAATTCACAACAGACCCTCCTCTCCAAGGAGGTGCAGGATGTCATTTTGGAGGCCAGAAGGCCTTCTACTAGAAAAGCCTACTCCGCAAAATGGAAACGGTTTTGTGCCTGGAATCAGAAAAAGGGACAGAATCCTGGAATACTGAATTTACCTCAAATATTACAGTACCCAGCTGAGATGCTAAGCAGTGGACTTTCATTCTCCTCCATCAAAATCCATGCCTCAGCCATTTCTGCTCAATACAACACTGATCCTCCTTTATTCTCTCATCCTCTCTTAAGACAGTTCCTCAGAGGGGCTAAGAATATAAAACCCCCAAGCAAGCAACCAGTACCTGCTTGGGACTTCAATTTCATTCTAGAAAAACTGACCCTGCCTCCATTTGAGCCAGCTGCTTCAACAGAACTCAAATTTTTGTCATGGAAAACAGCCTTCCTTCTGGCTATCACCTCAGCACGCAGGGTTTCGGAACTACAAGCCCTCATGGCTGTGCAGCCTTTCATCATTTTCCATCAGGACAGAGTTTCCTTATGAACCAACCCTTCCTTTATGCCAAAGGTAGTATCCAGTGTAGCCTTGAATCAGGCTATCCACTTACCTACCTTTTACCCTAATCCACAAAACAAAGGGGAGAGACTACTACATCCCTTGGACATTCACAGACAGCTTCGTTATTACTTGGACAGGACAAAGCCATTCAGAAAATCAGAGCAACTTTTTGTGTCCCATGCTACAGGTGCTCAAGGGAAGGCTATTTCCAAACAGACAATCTCAAAATGGATAGCCCACTGCATACGCTTTTGTTATTCATTTCATGGTAAAACTGTACCTACAAGCATCAGATCTCACTCCACAAGGGCCACAGCTACCTCGGCCGCTTTCCTCAGGGGGGTTCCTACCAAGGATATTTTGGAAGCAGCCACTTGGAGTTCTGTGCATACTTTCTCCAAGCACTATCACCTACCATTATACTCCAAATCTAGAGTGGGCTTTGCCACTGCAGTCTTGCAGGGCATCCTTGCTCTTCCAAGTTCCACTTAGTGCCTACCACCCCTTTTTAGCTTTGGGATTCTACCCATCTGTTATGACTGGAGCTGTATGCACGATGAACATAGTACAGTTTTGTACCTACCATAAATGTAGATGTTCGAGTGCTAATACAGCTGCAGTCCAGGTTTCCCTCCCTCCTTCCCCTCTTGGGACAGGCCTAATGGCTAACACCTCCTCATACAACCTGATTGGGGTATTCTTTTATGGTGTATTTGCTTGCAACTACTGTTTTTTGATTATATTGCATTGCATTATTACATAAATTTATGTTTTGCCTTCCTTCTGGGGGCACCTGACATCTGGGGCAAGAAAAACTGAAGAAAATGGCGTTGGCTGGTTCTTTTATACCCCTGCCACACTGACGTCAGAAGAAGCGACGACATCCGACGTCGGACCTAGACTTTGGAATTCGGCCGACCGAGGACCCGCCTGATGACAGGATATCTGTTATGACTGCAGCTGTATTAGCACTCGAACATCTACATTTATGGTAGGTACAAAACTGTACTTTCTGCAGGGTCTGATAGCCTCTCCTAATCCTATTTATCACCAGCCTCCCAATCTTAGCTTTGGGATTTAACCCAATTGTAATGACTGCAACAGTGAAACACAATGGACATAGTACAGTTGTGTACCTACCATAAATGTAGATGTTCGAGTGTATTCACTGTTGCAGTCCAGGTTACCCTCCCACCATCCCCCTTTTCCTGGGCCTTATCTGTACTTTTCTATTCTATACAACCTATGTGGTGTATTTGCTTGTAGATGAAGGAAAAGTTGTTTTTTGTGTATGCATGCTTATTGGCATAATTTAGCCTACCTTTTTAGGGGCACCTGACATCTGGGGCAAGAAAAACTGAATAAAATGGCGTCGGCTGCATCTTTTATACCCCTGGTGCACTGATGTCAGGGAGGAGGCGACAGCAACCGATGCCAGACCTAGACTTTGGAACTCGGGCCGACTGTGGATAGCCTGCCAGCAGGATAACCCAATTGTAATGACTGCAACAGTGAATACACTTGAACATCTACATTTATGGTAGGTACACAACTGTACTTTCTGATCAGGAATTTTCTGTTCCACCCTATGAATATTCTGATGCAGAGGAATCCATCCCATCTGCATCTCCTCCTGAGGATTACTCTTTTGGAGAAACTTTGCATACTTTAAGGGAACATTTTCACTGGGAGAGTCGGGACTTCTCTGAATCAAAAAAGAGGTTTAGGGATTTCCTTCTTCTTCCTCAGCATATTATGTATGTATTAGACATTGTGGATGATGTGTTCTCGAAATCATGCATGGCTCCTGATTCCCTGCCTCCGGGAAAAAAAAAAAGCACCAAACCAGGCATGTCCAAGGGTCAGCTTCCAGTGATTTCTCCTGTCCACCTGGTGAATCTGGGCATACTGGGGCAATGCAGCAGTTGCCTCATGTACACAGACAGCCCTCTCGTCCTACCACCCAACACTACAACCTGTGAGAGATGCACTTACATAGCCAAAATGGAAGCAAAGCTCTCTCCACCCAAGATTGTGCTAGACAGTCAAGAGGAGAAGGTTAACACCCACACTACACCTCAAGCAACACATAGCCCTTCTAAACCCACACCACTAACACCCACATATAGCAACACTAAATCCACATATGCAGAGGCCCTTAACTGTAACCTGCCCAAGCAACAAGGACCTCTGAAGCTGAAACGCAAACAAACACAGATCACAACCAAATTGTCACATAGTTCACAACACCAGTGTGCCACTTAGCAACAGCCCCTAAGGCAAGACAATGTACCTAACACTTTAGTCATAGGTGAGTCTATAGTCCGGCACACTGATGTCCCACTCACCAGGTTGAACAAGGAGAAAATTACAGTCAGCTGCCTGTAGGGTGCCAGGATCCGCCACATAACGCATGCACTCAAGTCATTCCACAACAAGTACAAATATGACTCGGTCATTGTCCATGTTGGAGTGAATGACTTGAGACATACCTCCCTGGACTACATGAAAAGAGACATGGAAGAGCTCCCAGATCATGTGGCCCAGGCAGGTATGACCCTAGCCCTGAGTAGCATCCTGCCTTCGCCCAGAATGATAACACAATATAAGGACAAAATGATTGACTTCAACAATTGACTAAGCTTCTGGTGTCATTCAAAGGGGATCCAGTATCTGTCTGCCTGGGACGACATGCTCGACAGACCACAATGCTTTGCCAGAGATGGTCTGCACCTGTCGCTCCTCGGATTCAAGTTACTGGCTACAGCTCTTGCCACCCCTATAGTGCCTTTTTCAGGCAAAGTTCAAAGGACAAAACCACCACCATAACAGGTACAAGCATGCAAAATCTGAAGGTAATGCTACTCAATGCTAGAAGTCTAAACCTCAAAATGCACTCTCTCGAGGCACTCCTAAAAATGGAGGACATAGATATCTGTGCAGTAACTGAGACCTGGTTCAGGGCTCCAGAGAGCACCCCTGCAATACCAGGCTACAACTCTTACCACACTTTTTGGCCACCAAACCAGGACCGAAACACTAGAGGTGGAAGAGTGTCAATATTCACCAAGGATATTCACACCACCAGGCTAGTTGCCCAACACAATGCATCTGAAATTCCCCAGGTGCAACTAACACTAGGTAAGACTGCAATCCAAAATGTAGCTTGCTACAGATCGCCCACCATACCCCAAGATTCTCACTGCACCTTTCTAAACATACTGGAAAGTATTAAGATAGAACCAAAAACCTTAATACTGGGTGATTTTTAACTACCCTGCCATTAACTGGGAAAACTCATGTACCAACACCTTTGCCCAATGGTTCTTGGAATTCATAAATTCGAACGCCCTGGATCACTGGATCAACTAATTCATAGTCCCACCAGGGGCTCCAATATCCTAGACCTGGTCATTACCAACATGGGAAATCAATGCTCCACACCTATGGTCACCCCCTCATTAGTCAGATCTGACCATAAGCTAATCACCCTTAGCATCCACATTCCACCCCCACCCCTCAGTAAGGAAACCTCGATAAAAAGTGTCTTCAAAGCCAACTTCATGCTACTCAAGTCAGAAGTGACAAACTTCATGACACCCATGCAGACGGGAACTGAAAGTTCAACTGCTGAATCCTACACTAAGGCACTGTACGAGCACATCCACTCATGCATGAATCGTACCATCCCAAATAGAACCAAGATGTTCTCATCCAAAAAAAGGAAGCCAATCTGGTGGTCCCCTGCCATAAACAAACTTTACAACAAAAGGAAGAAACTGTTGCAGAAAAGAGGAAAATCCCAGGATGCAAAAAACTCCTTTACCAGCCTCAGTAAGAAGCTGAGATCCCTCATAAAATCCTCCAAAGCTAGTTACGAAAATAAAATTGCCAAAGATTCCAAAGACAACCACAAGGCATTCTGTAACTATGTCAAGAATCTAAATGGCAATGCTCAGATCTGCTCTGAGCTAAAACAGAATGGCATTAATTATACTGATCCCAAGGATATTGCCAATATCCTGGCAGATCGATTCTGTGCCAACTTCACCCCCCCTCTCACCCCCTAAATGGCCCATCTTAGTACCGGAAGATTGCCAAATTCTGGTAATAACGGCCACACAGGTAAAAAATGCACTCTCCAAAGCTAAGAATACAGCATCCATGGGACCAGATGACATCCCGGGCTGTGTACTACATGTACTACAATATGAACTGGCACCTCACCTGAGTGTCATGTTTAATCATAGCCTCACCTCAGGTTTCATGCCCACTAAGTGGCGCACAGTACAGTAATCCCACTCCACAAGGGGGGATCCACCTTGGATCCCGGAAACTACCATCCTATCAGTCTGACAAGCCTTATCTGCAAGGCTATGGAGCGTATTATCATGAAACTTATAAACAAAGACATTGGCAACCTTCAAACACTGGACCCCACCCAGTTGGGGTTCGTGAAGGGCCGATCTTGTCTCCTGAACCTGATTGACTTGTTCGAATCAGTCTCCAGAGCCATAGACAAGGATAAGGTGGTCCACACAGCCTATCTAGACCTTGCCAAGGCCTTTGACATCACCCCCCACTCTTGAATCATAGATACACTTACTAAGCTGGGCATTAATCCCTACTTCACCCAATGGGTTGCTAACTGGCTTACTGATAAAACCCACACTGTAAAAGTAGCCGACTCCAAATCCAGTTCCAGACAAGTGACAAGTGGAGTACCTCAGGGTTCAGTCTTGGGACCGCTCTTGTTTGGCATCTACTTCTCTGAAGTACAGGCCAACACTAAGGGACTGTGGCTAACAAAGTTCGCAGATGACTGCAAACTGGGAGCCATTATTGAATCCCCAAATGATGTGGATACTCTACAAAAGGGCCTTACAGAAACAGATGCTTGGTGCCAGAGCCATGGGCTCAAGCTCAATGCCAAGAAATGTATAGTTATCCCCTTTGGAAAAAAACATGTATCTGTGAATTACCATATAGGTGGCAGTACACTAAACACCAAAAGTGTGATAAGAGACTTACGGACACAGGTGGACAGTGGTCTCACCTTCGATAACCACATCGCCACAACAGTCAGGAAATTCTTCTATGTGGCACACCTCATCACTAAGGGCTTTTCATCCAGAAAAAAGGAAGTCATTGTCCCACTGTACTCATTCCTCATTAGACCCATTATAGAATACAATGCCCCGTTTGATATGTACCTCTCAAGACATCTGCAACAACTGGAAAGGCCGCAGAAATACCTCACTAAAAGAATCACAGGCCTAAAGCAGATGCCCTACGCTGACTGCCTTAAAAAACTCCCGCTATACTCTGTCGCATATTGTCTACTCAGAGGCGATCTCTGCTTAACATACAAGGCCATGTCAACCCCAGAGCTGTTGGACATGCTACGCACCAGGGATATAAACCTTGTCATCACAATAAACAAAACATGCTGGAGGGATAGGTTCCTGACCCAGAGACTCCCCAGACTCTGGAATAGATTGCCCATACATGTCAAGCAGAGTGCCTCTTTGTCCCTCTTCAAAAGGAACCTTGACGATTCGATGGGAGAAAGGAAATTCACCCCAGGGATCACGTCAGTCATCCTGCTAGAAAGGGGTCCAGGAAAGTAAATAGTGTGGAAAGAAATAGCCAGGGAATTGTTATGGCTAGGCTTGTATAGGCTCTAGGGCTGATAGCCTAGTACCAACCTGTGAACCTAGTAAGCCAGACAAATGTTAAAGGGTTCTTGACTCCCACAAATTTCTTTTCAAAAATCCTGCTGCTGATCCTGTGACTTTTTCTCAGGGTCCCAAAGATGTAAAGGCCTCTACAGCCAAAAATCCTACTCCTGATAGAGATTCCAGGGCGCTGGATAGATGGGGTAAGAAGGTTTATAAGTCTGCAACCTTGGTAATCAGGGCTTTAAACTGCCAGTTTCATATGCTTAAATATCAGCAGTATGTTATGGGCTTACTGAAACAGAAAATTATGTTGATTTCTGATTGTGTGGAAAATGAAGAGTTACAGGAATTATTGCATTCAGCAGAACAAGTTGGAAAGCATACTTTGCAATGTGGTTTTGATTCCTTGGAGGCCTCTTGTAGGGCCACCGTTACTAGATCTGTGATTTGAAGGCATGCCTGGCTCGAGGAGCAAAATCTGCCTGATCATGTTAAAGCTAAATTGTTGGATGCTCCTTTGCAGCATGATACTGTGTTTGGTAATAAGGCAGAAGAGGTTTTAAAGAAAATGGAAGACAAAGCTAAATCTATGCAAACTGTAAAAGATTTCTTGCAAGTGCAGCCACCCAGGTTCAGTAGGCACTGGCCTACAAAAAATTGGTCCTTTCCTGTGTCCAACAGAGCCACTCAGGGCAAATCCAGGTGCTCAAAAGGCTCCAGATACCAATTACAGGGTTCATACAGGTCAAAGCAATGGGATGCCTCCACCTCCAAATCTGGAGGAAACAAAGCACAGCCCTACAGTAAGCAGTCTCAATGACTTTCCTCTACCATCACCAAGCACTTATCTTTTGGCAGCCCCCTTGGGGGGGAAACTAGCACTTCATGCCCAAAATTGACAGTTAATTACCCAGGACAAGTGGGTATTAAACATCCCAGGGGTACAGATTTCATTTCCATACTTTACCAATTCCAAACAGATGGCTGGATCTGCCACAAAACCAGTGGACAGAGGCCCAGAAACAAGTCATGGCCCTCATGGATATGAGGGCTATTCAACCGGTACCAGAAAAGGAAAAAGGACAAGGTTTTTATTCAAGACTTTTCCTGGTACCCAGAAAAGACAATTCATGGCGTTCAATACTGGACTTATCGATTTTGAACATGTTCCTGGACATTCCAAAATTCAAAATGCTGACTTTACAACAGCTGCTGCCTATGCTAGGCAGGAATGCTTGGTTAGTAACTAGACTTAAAAGAGGCATACCTGCATATCCCAATAAGGGAATCATGCTGACGATACCTCTGCTACAAAGCAGGTTTTTTGCATTACCAATTCTCTGCACTGCCTTTTGGCTTATCTACTGCACCCAGGGTCTTTACAAAGTGCCTGGCACCCATAATTTCTTTCTGCAGACAAAGAAGCATTCAAATTTATCCTTATCTGGACAATTGTCTCATTCAAGAGAGGACAAGGACACTCTTCTTCAACATCTGGCGTTTGTAAAAAGGATTATAGCATGCCTAGGGTACACCATAAACGAAAAGAAATCACAACTGTTACCCTCTCAAATAGTTACATTCCTGGGTGCAAGCTTGACTACAACTGCCCAGATGGCTTACCTTACGCCAGACAAACAAAGGCAACTGACAACATACTTCGAACAAATGGCAACAAAAGCCCAGTTATCTGCAAGACAAATTCTGCAGGCTTTGGGGTTCATGGCATCCTGCATTCTACTAATTCCATATGCTAGACTAAATATGAGGAAACTTCAATGGTACCTAAAAAGTTTATGGAGTCAACATTGTCACAGTCTGGAAACAATGATTCCTCTCATTCCCTGCCTACAACAGGAGTTTCTTTGGTGGGCAGAGACATGTCACCAAAACAAGGGACTGTCATTCACTCTACCCCCTGCCACCCAAACCCTAACTAGAGACGCATCAGACTATGCTTGGGGGGGCCCACCTGGCAGGGAGATGCATTCAGGGCAAATGAAGCCCAAACCAAATGCATCTGCATATCAACCAGAAAGAGATGCTACCTGTTCAGAATGCTCTGACAGCCTTCAAGGACTTACTTCATCCAGGGCAACTACTGATAAAGATGGACAACACCACAGTTTTGTGGTACATAAACAAGCAGGGGGTTACACATTCCTACCCCCTTTGCAGACTAGTCATGGCCTTGTGGAACACAGCCTTGACTTACCAAATACATCTTCAAGCTCAATTCCTGCCAGGAAAACAAAATACTTTGGCAGACCTAAGCAGAAGTCTTATGGACCCGCACGAATGAAAACTGGATCCACAAATCTTCAGCATGTTAACACAGAAATGGGGGAGTCCAGACATAGATCTATTTGCCTCACCCCAAAATTATCAGTTGGACAAATTCTGCACAAGAACTCATCACAAAAAAGCATGGAAAGTGGATGCACTATCCTTCAGCTGGAAAAACCTATCAGTCTATGCCTTTCCCCCCTCTGCCTCTACTCTCCAATGTCTTGCTAAAAGTCAGACAGGAAAAAACAAAAATTATCCTAATTGCTCTGGACTGGCCTCACCAGCACTGGTACCCACTTCTAAGGAATATGTCTCACCTTCCTCTATGGTACCTGCCTCAAATACCTCATCTACTGTCTCAGCAGAACTATCAAATTCTGCACACTCAGCTCCAAACTCTGAATCTTGCAGCATGGCTAATCAACTAATTATTCAAAAAACACCTCTCAGTAAATCTGTGATGGATGTCATTTTGGAAGCCAGAACTAGTTCTAGAAAATCTTATGCTGATAAATGGAAGAGATTCTGTGCTTGGAACCAAGCACAAGGAATAGACATAGCACAGCCCAATATTCCTCAGATTTTACAATATTTGACTGAGATGCTTGACAAGGGCCTATCTTTTTCTTCAGTAAAAATGCATGCCTCTGCCATCTCGGCTCATTACAACACAGAGCCTCCCCTCTTTTCTCATCCTCTGCTTATACAGTATCTTAGAGGGGCCAGAAATGTAAGGCCTTCCCAGAAGATCACCAACTCCTGCATGGGACCTCAATTTTGTGCTGTAAAAGCTCACCCTGCCTCCTTTTGAACCAGAAGCTACTGCAGATATAAAATTTCTATCTTGGAAAACAGCTTTTCTCTTGGCAGTCCCTTCAGCAAGAAGGGTTTCAGAACTACAGGCTCTCATGGTAGTGGAGCCTTTTATTACATTTTACCCGGACAGGGTGTCCCTCAGGACCAATCCAGTGTGGCTCTTAACCAGACCATTCACCTGCCAACATTTTACCCAAATCCACAGAACAAGGGGGAGCAGATTCTGCATTCACTGGATGTACACAGACAACTAAGATTCTACTTAAACAGGACCAAACCTCTAAGAAAGTCTGAGCAACTACTTGTAGCATTTGCTGCAGGGTCAGAGGGGAAGGCTATATCAAAGTAGACTATTTCTAAGTGGATAAGCCACTGCATTTGTTTATGCTATTTGCACCATGATAAACCTGTGCCCAAGGGAATCAGATCCCATTCCACCAGGGCTGCCTCTACTTCAGCAGCTTTTCTCAGAGGGGTCCCAACAAAAGACTTCCTAGAAGCTGCTACTTGGAGCTCTGTTCATACCTTCACAAAGCATTATCATTTACCTCTCTTTTCCAAATCCAGGGCAGGCTTTGCCCCTGCAGTCCTGCAGGGCTTTATAGCTGCCCCTAATGCTGTTTAGTTCCATCCTCTCATCCATAGCTTTGGGATTCTACCCAAATGTAATGACTGCAACAGTGAAACATGAAGAACATAGTACAGTTGTGTACACTTACCATAAATGTAGATGTTCGAGTGTATTCACTGTTGCAGTTACCCACCTGCCATCCCCCTTTCTATATCTCTTCTTTCCTTCACTATACTCAAAAGCCTTTGTGGTGTATTTCCTTTTAGTTGAAGGTAAAGTTTATGTTTTCAAAAGTGCATTTATATATTTACTGTTTATTTATATGTATATTTTTGCTCCCCAGTTGGGGGACACCTGACATCTGGGGCAAGAAAAACTGAATAAAATGGTGTCGGCTGCATGTTTTATACCCCTGACAACTTGACGTCATGGAAGAGGAGACAGCAACTGATGCAGGACCCAAGACTTTGATATTCAGGCCAACTGAGGGCAACCTGCCAGCAGATTACCCAAATGTAATGACTGCAACAGTGAATACACTCGAACATCTACATTTATGGTAAGTGTACACAACTGTACTTTCTCTGCACTGCCCTTTGGCTTATCTACTGCACCCAGGGTATTCACAAAGTGCCTAGCTCCAGTTATTGCATTTTGCAGGCAAAGAAATATTCAAATATACCCATACCTGGACGATTGTCTAATTCAGGCAGAAAACCAGGACATACTTTTGAATCATCTGGCCTTTGTACAAAGGGTTCTAACCTGTATGGGGCACACCATAAATGAACAGAAATCTCACCTGGTACCCTGTCAACAAATTATATTCCTGAGAGCAAGCTTGATTACAACTTCCCAGATGGTTTATCTCACGCCAGAGAAACAAATTCATTTGTCAACCTACTTCAAACAAGTGACCACAAAAACCCTGCTATCTGCAAGACAAATACTGCAAGCCTTGGGGTTCATGGCCTCCTGCATTCTTCTAATTCCATATGCAAGACTGCATATGAGGAAACTACAGTGGTATCTAAAGACTATGGAGTCAACATTCCCATGATCTAGAAGCAATGATTCCTATCATACCTTGCCTACGCCTAGAATTCCTTTGATGGGCTGAGGCCTGCCACCAAAACAAAGGACTACCTTTCACACAACTCCCTGCCACCCAAACCCTAACAACAGATGCATCAGACTATGCATGGGGGGCTCACCTGGCAGGGAAGTGCATTCAAGGCAAATGGAACCCAAGTCAAATGCACCTGCATATCAATCAAAAAGAAATGTTAGCTGTACAGAATGCTCTGACAGCCTTCAAGGACCACATTCTTCCAGGACAACTAATGATGAAGATGGACAACACCACTGATATGTGGTACATAAACAAGCGGGGGGGGGGTACACATTCTTACCCCCTCTGCAGACTAGCCATGGCATTGTGGAACACAGCCTTGAGCTATCAAGTGCACCTACAAGCTCAATTCCTGCCAGGAAAATTAAATACACTGGCAGATGGACTAAGCAGAAACCTCATGGACCCACACGAGTGGCAACTGGAACCAAAGATTTTCAACATGTTGACAAGCAAATGGGGGAGCCCAGATATAGTCTTATTTGCCTCTTCCCAGAACTACCAATTGGACTAATTTTGCACAAGGACTCCCCACAAACAAGCCTGAAAAGTGCATGCTCTGTCCTTCAGCTGGAAAAATCTATCGGTCTATGCCTTCCCACCTCTGCCTCTGCTCTCCAAAGTACTACTAAAAATCAAACAGGACAAACCAAGGATGACTTTGATTGCTCCAGACTGGCCACGCCAACACTGGTACCCCCTCCTGCACAGTTTGTCACGGTTTTCCCCATGGCACCTGCCTTAGACTCCCCTCCCTGTTGTCCCAGCAGGAGAACCAGATTCTGCACCCTTAGCTTCTAACACCGAACCTTGCAGCCTGGCTAATTACCTAATCTCTCCCTTACCATCCCTCAGTAAACCTGTGATGGATATCATTTTAGAGGCAAGGAGGCCTAATACTAGAAAATCTTTTGCTGAAAAATGGAAAAGATTCTGTGCCTGGAACCAATCTCAAGGGATGAGCACAGCAGCCCAATTTACCTTAGATTTTACATTACTTAACTGAGATGCTTCACAAGGGCTTGTCTTTTTCCTCCATTAAAATCCATGCATCAGCCATTTCATCTCATTATAACACAGAACCTCCCCTCTTCTCTCATCCACTGCTCAAGCAGTTCCTCAGAGAGGCCACAAATTTGAGACCACCCAGGAGAGCTCCAACCCCAGCCTGGGACCTTAACTTTGTTTTGGAGAAACTCACTCTACCTCCTTTCGAGCCAACTGCTACTGTGGACTTAAAATTTCTTTCTTGGAAAACAGCTTTCCTTTTAGAAATCACTTCAGCTAGAAGGGTATCTGAATTACAGGTCCTTATGGCAGTGTAGCCTTTCATCATCTTTCATGCGGTCAGGGTGTCCCTCAGAATCAATCCATCCTTCATGCCCAAGGTGGTATCCAGTGTGGCTCTTATCATTTGCCAACCTTCTTCCCAATCCACAGAACAAAGGGGAATGGATACTGCATTCCTTAGATGTGCACAGACAACTTAGCCTTGGGCAAGACTAAACCTCAAAGGAAATCTGAACAACTGCTGGTGGCATTTGCTGCAGGGGCAGAGGGGAAGGCTATTTCAAAGCAAACCATTTCTAAATGGATAGGCCATTGCATTAATTTCTGCTATAAGCACCATGGAAAACCTATCCCCCAGGGGATCAGACTTCAGTCCATGAGGGCTGCATCTCCATCTACAGCCTTTCTCAGAGGCATCCCTACCAGGGACATCCTAGAATCTGCTACCTGGAGTTCTGTACATACTTTCACCAAGCATTATCATTTGCCAATTTTCTCTAAATCCAGAGCTGGCTTTGCCACTGCAGTCATGCAGGGCCTTATAGCTAGTCCTAATGCTATTTAAATTCCTCCTCCCAAACATAGCTTTGGGAATCTACACAAATGTAATGATTGCAACAGTGAAAAATGAAGAACATAGTACAGTTGTGTACACTTACCATAAATGTAGATGTTCGAGTGTATTCACTGTTGCAGTCCTGGATACCCTCCCTCCATCCCCCTAACTTCTTTTGGTTATACCTCTACTTTCCTTTACTATGCTTAAAAGTTTTTTTGTGTATTTGCTTTTTTGTTGGAGGTATATCATTGTACTTTTATATTTACTTGCTTCCCATTAGGGGGGCACCTGACATCTGGGGCAAGAAAACTGATGTAATCCGTCAGCTGCATGTTTTATACCCCTGACGAGCTGACATCATGGAAGAAGGGACAGCAACCGATGTAGGACCCAAGACTTTGTTAATAAGGTCAACTGAGGGCTACCTGCAAGCAGATAGCCCAAATGTAATGACTGCAGCACTGACTACACTCGAACATCTACATTTATGGTAAGTGTACACAACTGTACTTTCTGCACACCACCAAGGACTTCCAAGATAGCTGTACATTGAGTAACAGCTTAATTTCGGCTCTCCCAGTGTGAAAACAGAGACTCATAAAAGACAACCAGTGAATTTGTCTTTTCGGGTAATTTGCAATTACTGGCTAGTAAGTGTACTGCCTGGATGCCAGTAAAGAAAAAATTTAGAGAACCTGAAAGAAAATCAATCACAAAAAGTGAGGAGAAAACACTGGCTAGGAAGAATATGCAGCTGTTCAACACAAAGTAGTGCAAGCTCCAGCTTTGATGCAAGACAAGAATTCCACTAACCTAGAAGAGTAATAGGTTTAGTAATAGGTCGTGTGTGCTCTGAGCTGATTGAAATGGAAGAAACACTGAAGATGTGTATCAACTCAGATGACAGAGGGCTGGAGTAAATGGAAGAAGCTTTCAACAAATATTTGGATGGGCTGGTGTAGCTGCAGAAGTCAGAGATTGAGGTGTGTGGGGGTACTGGCTGAGTACGAGTCTGCCTGAGAAGAGATGTACAAAAAATGGTAGAATTAGAGGAAAGAGTGCAAAGGGAAAGCCTGAGATTTTCTGCTATGCCGGAGAAACTGGAAGGGACAGTCTGCATTAATTTTATGAAAGCACAAATGGGAGGCTAGACTGGTATTCCATGGCAAGAGTTGTTAATTGAGGGGGCTCATTGTGTTTATGCTTTGGGCCTGGCTATGAGAAAACAGCCAACACTTCTAATAGTGGAGATGCGATCCTACCAGAAAAAAAACACTGTGTGTGATAAAATTGTGGCAGAAGCGCAGGGTACTAGAGATTGGAGACAGTGGAGTGCTTATAGAAGTCACTGCTCGATGTACACCAGATGGAGGAGGAATAAATTTGTTCTAGCAATCAGGGAGTGTCAAGAGACAGGTGTAGGGTTCAAGCTGCTGTGTCTAGCTATCTTCAGAATATTTTTTTTCCTGAAGGATCAAAGTCATTTTTTGATGCAGAACATGCTAAGGAGGAAATACAAAAGTTTGTCCAACAAAAAGTGAACTGTCAAACAGAAGGGGGATTCTGTTTCTTTTTCTTAACATAGAGCTCATAGAACATCTGTGCCAGTGAAACCTTTTCCAGTGTTCCAAAGGAAAATGCTTGAGACACAGAAAAAAAGACCACAGGAGTTGAGTAGTAAAACCAGGAGTATATTGGAGATGAACCAGAGACTGGAGTTGGGAGGTGGAGATCAACAGAAAGAAAAACAGCATTATTCATATTTGTGAAACATGTCAGAACAAGAAAACTTGGAAATATTGGCCTTTTTTTGACTTTGTCAAACTTGTAGGGGATTCTAAAGCATATGCTGTACTTGTTGTTAATGTTTGGAAGAACATTAAGGAGAGGGAAAGAAGAAAGAAAGAGATAACTATAAGTAAAGCAGTTTTTGTTAACAGTATTTTTATAAAACGTGACACACACTACATGTTATAAAGTAAAGCTTTTTTAGTTAGTGTGTAATAGGGATACTAAACTAAATGGGTGCCCCTTTTTCCCTTTCTTTCTTGTTCAGTTTTAAGAAATGTAGGTGCTGTAGTGTAAAAAGAGGCGAAAGCCTGGACAAAAGTGCATGATATAAGTAAAACTGGTACGTTATTCCCTACTTTTGTGTAGGGAAATTACTGGGTTAAGGCCCTTAGCTTGATCTGACAAGTTTTCTAGGAAGCAAGTAAATAAAAGAACATTAAATGTAATGAAAAAGTTTCCCTTTAGCAATTAATTGTTCACAGTGCAACTTGAGAAGCTTGTAGCTGATTCTCATATTTCTGTGCACACAAGCTTGTAAGGGCAATGAAAACAGAATACTGTTTTCTTTCAGTGGCTATAAGATATTTTTTTACATCTAGGAGAGGAATAAATGTAAAATAAAAATGGACAGCACTTAGTGCAAGTAAAAGCTCAGACTGTACCATGCTCTTCTTAGCGTGGATAACTTTTCATTATAGGTCAGTTCAAGCCTGTGAGTGTAGCTGTTAAACTGAGACAGTTGTTCCTATTAGGAGGGTTAAACTTCATTATTTGGAGAGGTGCATAGCTTTGTGTGATTGTATTAAGCTAAAAGGTTATGGGGTATTCTGGAGTGTGTTTTTTTTGAGGGTTTTGTTTAAAACAAAAAGTCTTGTAAGATATGGCATAGGTTCAAATGGATATAACATGAAACAACTGTATAAAAAATCAACCTGACAAGCATTAGTGTAGGCATGTAGCAGAAATATTGAAATTAGACATCAAAAAACAGTTACACATAAAGGGTGGGAATAATAACTTTTTTTTCATAACAAGAACACTTTACATATTACCTTTAAATGTGAATAGTTTCACATGTATGTACAAAAAAAGAGTAGTGAACTATATTAAAAATGCAGAGTGCAAATTGCTATACTACAGGAGAAACTTTTAGAAAGAACTGAGCATATGAATTTGCTGTAGAAGGGATTTCAGCATGGTTATTCAGCAGAATGTTTGAGACAAAGGAAAAGGGGAGTATGTGTATTAATTGCTAGAGGAGGTCCAGTAGTGATAGAAGAATAAGAAACGAATGATAGATTTGTAATTTTAAGGGGCTATTGACAAGGGAGGAGGATTATGCTGGCATGTATCTATATTTCACTTAAACCCCCACCATGAAAATTAAGAAAATTCTGGGATAAATAATAATTTTTCAGCAGGGAATATTATTTATTGGTGCTGGCTGGAATTTGATTTGCAGTAGTGAGGATGTATCTGGGGGAGGCCTAGAAGGGAAACTACAACAAATGAGGGCAGATTTTTGAAAAAATTCATGAAAACATTTGTATGGAAGATGTGAATTTAGTAGTTGTAGTAGCTCGGAGAGAATTTACATATTATTCCCCAAGGTACAAAAACTGTGCTAGGCTAGACAGAAATTGTATTTCACAGGAATGTGTGCATTCAATTAAAAGTTTTAATATGCATCCAGTAACTGTTTTAGATCAGGTCACAATAATTACTAAAATAAAAATGACACGATGGCACTTCCCCATCTATCTGTTAGACAGAGAGGAATTTAAGGAAAGGGTCGTGGAAATTATTCAGGAGTTATTAGGGAAGCTAGAAATTTCTTTAGAAAATATAGCTAGGGAGTGGGAAAAATGAAAGTGGAGTTTAAAAATAGTGTAGAAATAAAAGAAAAAGTGATATGGCTAAGAAGTAACAAGAATTATTTAGACTGACAAAGATTAAAATATTGCAGAAAAGAGGGAATCTTAACAGAACAAGAAGCAGTACAGCTACAGTGTGCTAAAGGAAAAGTAAGGGACTACTTTGATAATATGCATGAGTATAGAAAGATTGCTGTTAAGTAACATTTATTTTTATAATAACTCCAGAGCACAGCAGCTGTCAGCACATCATCTCCAGCAACAGAAATTAGAAAACATTATTGCCAGATTAGGGAGCCTATAACAAAGAAAATAACCTTAAAAAAAGTCATGTAGAGCTATTAGGAATATTTTGGAAATTTTATGAAAATCTATGTAAAGCAGAGAAACATAAATATTGAGAAAATCACACATGGAATTGTTTGTGGAAGAATTAAATATGCCTTGATTAGAGGTAGATGAGGCTCAATTACTAACAGGATAGGAGAAGATGAAATAAAAGTGGTGATGTATAACCAATCCAGGATTAGATGATATTCATGTGAAAGTTTGGAAGCTAGGAAGGAAGAAAGTGATGAAGATTTGGAAGGTTGTGTTTTAATAGTAAAACACCAGCATCCTGGAAGAAAGCTGTGCTGGCTGTAATACCTTAGGATAGTAATGATTCATCTTCATATAGGCCCATTTTGATTCTAAACCATGGTTATAAAGTGTTTATGTCTAGAATGGCAAGGGTGATGCCAAAACTGAAGACGTGGATCAATGTGGTTTTGTAGAGGGGAGGCAAAAATTTGAGAACATTAATAGAACAATGATGATCCAGAGGGAAGCAGAATATAAGAAAATACCACTGTTGTTGGGTCTTGATACAGAAAAACCATTTGATAGAGTAAGCTGGTATTTTGGATCGTTTGCATTCTGTGATTAAATAATAAGGTTGATTAGGAAGATATACGAGGGATCGAAGGTGAAAATCAAACTGGAAGGGTGCCTCTACAATAAGTTCTGTTTGAGCAAAGGAACCAGGCAGGTGTCCTCTTCCTCTTTATTTGTGTTCTATTTGGCACCATTGGCAAAGAAAATAAGAGACTCAGAAATTCAAGGATATAATTGGTATGTTAAACAAGAAAAGTTGGCTTCATTTATAGATGCTCTTATTTTGTAGCTGATAAAACCAGAAAATGACATTTTCATGTTCTGAAACATTATTTGACAGTTTCAGGTATTTTCAGCATACAGAATTAATGAACATAAAACAAAGGCAGTAGCTGTAAACTATCTACCCAGATATGAAATTAGTTCAGCAATCCCCATATTCATTGGAACATGATAAAATTAAGTACTTTGGAGTATGGATTAAAAAGGCAGGTAAGGATATGTGAGGAAGAGGCTAAACAAGAGATAATACAAAAACGGAGAATTTGGAAGCTCTGTTTTATGGAGTAAATAGCAAGATACAAACAATGAAAATGTTTTTATTCCCATTAGTTTTATACACAGGTCAGGCATATTTTTATCAACCAGAGGAGAAGTTGTAGATAGAGGTTAATAAAGAGTTGAAGGATTTTATCTGGGAGGGGAAGAGGGCAAGAGTCAAGTTGGATAAGTTATTTCTTCCTATAGAACAAGGTAGTCTGGTGGGCTTACCTGATTTGAAGGGATGTTTTAGAGCTACACAGTTAAGTCTGTTGTACATAGCATAAGCAGAAAGCTATAAGGGGAAAGGGATGTTGATGAAACAGGGCAAGAAGCTCAATAAATAAGTAATGACTGGGATTTTTGATGCAGATCCTTAAGGAGAATAACAATAACCATATAGAATATTTAATTCATAAAGTAGCAGAATAACCATATAGAATATTTAATTCATAAAGTACCAGAAAGTATTCTAAGAATTAAGCCAACATGGGAATGGCGAAAGGAGATTCTTCCAGTAAGGATGACTGCAGTTAGGGGTACAGAGAATAGGCAAGACAATGCTGGAATTTATTGGAAAAAATGGCAAAGGAACCAATGTATTGGAAGCCAATAATTAGAGAGGAAAGGTAATAGAATGGGAAGATGCCAAGAATTCATTTGGAGTGCAGGTTAGAGATTGCCTTCCTGTCAAAGATTAGTATCAGAATATAGGCAAGGAGAAAAGAATCCTAAGTGAAAGACAAACACTGGTAGACATCTTGGGTCTAGATCAGCATTTCGAAAGACGAAAATGCCGAATACCAGTTGGCCGACACATTAAATGTCAAACTACGACATTGCCGAACAGCCAAATCACTGATTTCTTCCTAACGGAAAGAAAGCGGTTGGCCATTTCCTTACACCTGCCCTTTCCCTGACTTTTGTGCGGTCTCGGAGTTAGAATAATTAGTTAGGGGGGGTGTGGGGGGCAAAGCCCCCCACTTAAAAATGGTTGTGTTTGGCGTTGGTGTTTGGCCAACCGATTTCTTTCCCTTGGAAAGAAATCGGTGATTTGGCCATTTGGCAATGTCGTAGTTTGACATTTACGTGTCGGCCAACTGGTATTCGGCATTTTCGTCTTTCGAAATGCTGATATAGACCCGACTTTTCAGTAGATTCTAGAACAGAAGATGTTGTCTATCTCGCCTTCGTTCTTGCTGGCTGGGATCGGGGCCGATCCTTGGCTCCGACTCGGCCATCTTCAATAGCTCCCTTGGTGCGGAGAAAACTTCTGATTTCCTCGGAACTGGAGCTTTCTGTGCATCGTGGCAGGGATGCCATTGATGTTATGAGGAGTGAGCTGGCCACTGAGTCAGCTCCACTATCGGCCCCACCGGCTCCGTGTGCCAACCGCTGCTCCTCCTCCAGACCCCAAGCGTAGGGAACCGACGCTCCAGGGCACCCCATTGGGTGTTTCCTCTTCTTCCAAGGCCTCCCCTGATCATTCAGAGGAGCCCCCTCGTAAGAAGAAGTGCAAGAGGAAGCACATTGACTTCCCTGAGTTTGTCACTTCTGATACAGACTTAGATGATTCGGAAGGGTCCCAGAGATCCCCTTCTGAAGATGTTTCCTTCTCAGACATCCTAGAAATGCTTAAGCAGAGGGGAAATTGGAATCCCCTAGCCCCCTACCAAGGATGAGTCTGTATTTCTGGATGCTTTCGGTTCCCGACCTTCCACCTCCTGGGTTTCTCCACCTTTCGATCCACTTATGGCAGTGATGACTCGAAAAGCTTGGTCAGCTCCGGATACAGTGGAACCAACTCCGAGGAGACCTGGCAAATTCATCACAGCACCCCAGGATAAGCAGTTCCTTACCAAAGGTGTTCCTGTTGATGCCATGGTGGCAGCAGCAGCCACCAAAAAAGAGTTAGCGGAGACCTCTTTGTCTGTCCATCCTCCTAACAAGGAGTCTAGGACGATGGACAGATACAGGAAGCAAATGTTCGCTTCAGCGACCTTTTCTATGAGGTCACTGAACTACCTATGTCATTTTACCCGGCTTCAGAGGGATCTCCTTAAAGAGCTTGGAGATGCCCTTCAAGATCCATCAGCTGAGGGGGGCTCAAGCTAATGTAGCTTCCCAGCTGGCGACGCTTAATTCTGTAGTTAACTTCTCCATGAGGCTCATTTCCTATGCAGCCGATGGTGCGAGTAGAGCCGCAGGTACGGGTGTGGCCATTAGGAGGCATCCATGGATGCGGCTGTGTAATTTTTCGGAACCCTTTCAAACATCATTCATCAACACCCCCTTTGATGGTTCCTTTCTTTTTGGACCACAGGTGAAAGACACTTTGACTAAGTGTGAGCAAGAAGGCAAGACTCTCTCTGCCATGGGAGTCTGTTTTTCCACTCCCTCTAGACCGTACCCCAAAGGTCAGAAGAGTGGCAAGATATGGTTCCGAAAATCCCAAGGAGCCTTGCCTGACACACGTAGCGATTTTTCCTCCAGGGGCAGAGGGGGAAACAATAACAACAGATGCCGCCCTCGTGGCAGAGGGGGTCCGCAGAACCAGGGCAACAGAAAATCTTTCTATGATAAGCCCTTTCAGCATCCCTGAAGGGTTGCCCAGCTGCTCACCTCTGGAGGCAGTCAGGGAAAGACTTTCTCTGTACCAAAAAGCCTGGTAAAATTTAACGCAAGACAGATGGGTATGGTCCATTATATCCAGAGGTTACAAAATTCCCTTCCGTCAAAGAAATCCCTTCCAGATGTTCCACCCAATCTGAAGGACCAAGCAGTAATAGAAGTTTCAAAACTGCTAGAAAAAAAGAGTCATCCAGGAAGTCCTGGCAGAGCAGCACGGATCCGGAACTTACTCAAGGTTCTTTTTGGTACCAGCAGACGAGACAGGTCTGTACAAAGAACAAAGTTTCGGATGGTCACGCTAAAGTCTATTCTACCCTTTCTGGGTCAGGACAATTGGATATGCTCGATAGATCTTCAGGACACGTACTACCATATCAAGATGGACAGGCGCTCCAGGAGATTTCTTCGCTTCCGGCTGGGAGCCAGTCATTATCAGTTCAGAGCTCTGCCCTTTGGTCTTGCCACAGCCCCCAGGGTGTTCACCAAATGTATGGCAGTGGTCACGGCTCGCCTGAGACGTCGAGGATTCCAGGTGTTTCCATATCTAGATGACTGGCTCCTCACTGCTACTACCAGGCATCAACTCCTACAAGCCAGGGACTACACAATCACAATTTGCTCCCAGCTAGGCATTACAATAAACTTAGAAAAATCTGCCTTGTTGCCCTGTCAATCTATCACCTACATAGGAGCAGACTTAACAAGGAACATGTCCGCAAGGCTACCGCTAGAAAGGGTGTCTACAATTCATCAGCAAGTACAAATTCTAATGCAGAGCAAAAGAATCCAAGTCAGGTTAGTCCTTCAAACTCTGGGTTCCATGGCAGCAGCCATTCTTCTAATCCCACTGGCCCGCTTTCACATGAGAATCCTTCAGTGGCTTCTGTTCACACAGTGGTTTTTCCAACAGCTGCCCATGCAAAACTCATACAGAAAGCAATATCGTTGGGTTGCAAAATTATCCTCATTACCCCCTACTGGCCTCGACAGATATGGTTCCCATTCCTGCACCATTACCTTCTCGATCAGCCCTGAACTCTGGATCTGATTCCAGATGTACTGATTCATCAATCAGGTGGGTTGCATCAATCCCTCCAAACTCTCCAGCTCACAGCTTGGTTGCTCCACTTCCAACCTTAGCCAGGCTTCCCAGCATTTCCCTGGCTGTACATGAGATTATTGTCTCCTTTCACAAGTCCACAACCAGAAAAACTTATGCTAGTAAATGGAAATGTTTTTCATGTTGGGCAGAGGCTAGGAACGTAGATCCCTTTTCAGCCCCAGTCCACGAAATTCTGGAATTCCTAGCACAACTTTTTAATTCCGGGTCCGCTTCTGCTACGATCAGGGTTCAATTAGCAGCCATTTCTGACTTTCATGTTGGTTTGTCAAACATTATGTCTTATAAGCTCTGTAAAGCTTTTTTGAGAGGGACCACTCTCCTTAGGCCTCCAGTGAGAGATCCCCCTCCTCCTTGGGACCTTAATTTGGTACTAACTTCCTTAACTCTGCCCCCTTTTGAACCAGCAGTGTCCTGCTCCATTAAGTTTCTATCTTGGAAGACACTCTTTCTGGTAGCTATTACTTCAGCCAGACGTGTCTCTGAACTTCAGGCACTATGTGTTCGTCCTCCATACTTTGTTTTTCATAAGGACAGGGTTGCTCTGAGGACTAATCCTTTATTTCATCCGAAAGTCTGCTCAGAAAATAATTTAAACCAATCTATAGATCTTCCTGTGTTTTTCCCTAACCACACCAATAAGGCAGAGTACAACTTACACCAATTGGACGTTCAAAGACAATTGCGTTTTTACCTGCACAGGACTAAGGAAATAGGACCAACTATTCCTTTCTTATGGTCTAGGCAAACAAGGTCTCCCAGTTTCCAAGGTGACCTTATCCAGGTGGTTGTCTCACACTATTACTTTCATTTATCATTTGAGGAACAAAGAGTTACCTATCAGACCGAAAGGTCATTCTACTAGCGCCTTGGCCACCTCTGTAACCCTCCATTCTAGGTTGCCCATGGATTCTGTCTGTGCAGCTACTACATGGGCAAATCCTCATACCTTTATTTCTCATTACAAGCTAGATATGGTCTCCAGGAGCAGAGTTGACTTTGGTTCCACTGTTCTGAAGAGTCTGTTCCAATGAGCCACCCAGGATTGTAGGTGCTAGGGACGCTGTCCCAACCAGCAGTAATGAAGGCGAGATAGACAACTTAACATAAAGAAGTTATGTACCTACCATAACGTTCCATGTTAGTTGTCTTCATCTTGCCTTCTTTCTTGCGTCCCACCCTCCGTCCCCCTGTCCTATTGGACCGAGAGGAGTTCTTGTTTCACTGGCTGGGTGTTCTCTGGTTTGTTTCCTCTACTGTCTTAGAGAGTATGGCAGGTATACTCAACCTATTTGTTTGGACAGGTTTTTCTCTGGCTATGTCTGGAGTTAGCTATTTCAAATGAGATTTGGGTAGCTATTGCTAGGCATCATGGGACAAGGGGTAGCCTCGAGCCAGTAAACAGCTCTCGAGCAATTGATGTCCGAGTCGGAGCCGAGGATCGGCTTCGATCCCAACCAGCAAGAAAGAAGGCGAGATGAAGACAACTCACATGGAACATTATGGTAGGTACATAACTTCTTTTTACTGTTAAAAATGGATAATTATAGGGCATATAAAATATTGCATGATAACTATAGGAATCAATCAGAGGAGATTAGAAAGGATTAGGAAGAAAGACTGGATAAGTAATTCACAAAGAAGCAATGGGAGGAGATATATATACACACACGGGTCTATATCACGAAATCGAACTTCCAAAATGTCGAACACCATAAGTTCAAATTTGGAAGATCGAATTTGGATAACATCGACACTGAAAAACAGCAAATTTCTTCCCCGGGAAAAAAATCGCTGTTCCAAAAAACACACACGTAACACAATCACACCAAACATCTTCAAAACCTACACTAAACCTAACATACACCACTATCTATGCACTAACCTTAACTCAGCCCTAACCCTAAAGTCCATCACTACCGCACACTTACCTGACCCGCACTCTAACCTTAAAGTCCATCACTACCGCACACTTACCTGACCCGCGCCCTAACCCTAAAGTCTGTCACTATCGCACACTTACCTGACGCGCCCTAACCCTAAAGTCCGTCACTACCCATTCGTACACTTACCTTGACCTGGTCCAAAAATGCCGAAGCCGCAGAAGCAGCCAACTGAATTCTTTCCCTGGGAAAGAATTTGGGTTTCCGCGGCTTCGACATTCTCAACTTTCGACTTACCAGGTTAGGCCTTCTGGTATTCGGCATTCACAACATTCGATTTCGTGATATAGACCCCACACACACACACACACACACACACACACACACACACACACACACACATATATATATAGATATAGATATATGTGTGTGTGTATAATATAGACACACACATGTATAATATGACTCCCAAATGTACAACAAAGTCTAGAAGATTTATGATCTTTGCTGGGGAGTATTTACATAGGCATTTTTATATCATAGGCAGACTAGAAAGAATTTTTCCTCAGGTAGCTTGCAAATGGAGGTGTGATGCGAAGAAAGTGGTAATTGAGAACATATTTTTGGCAGTTGGCAGACTTTAAAAATTCCCTATTGGCAACTCTGCCAGAAATACTGGGTGAGCAAATTGGTGTAACTAAGGACATGATTTTTTGAGCTGTGGTACAGAATTGGAATTGCCTTGACATAGTAAGGCCTTGCTGAGTTTAATTCAGGTGGCTGCCAAAAAAGCAATTACTAGAAAATGGAAAACAAAGTGTAAACCAACTGCAGTAAAAGTAGTGAATATAGTGACAGAGATAAAAGAATTGGAACTGGTATCATTAGAAAAGATTTTGACCAAATTGTATAGAAAAAAGTGGGAATTGTAGGAACAGTACATGCAGAGTAATGTTTTGAAAGAGGAATGAGGTTCAAGGAAAGGCAGGAATTGAATGAGCTATGTAATGTTTGACTGATATTGTCTGTAGAGAATGTTATAGGTGATATATAATGTTTGCAACTGAAAATACAGCAATATAGTTTGTCTGCATTTTTATAAATGTATGATTGCCTGTGTCATAACTGATAATTCAATAAAGATGTTTCTTCTTTAAAAAAAAAAAGAGTATCTGGCGAAAAAAGAGTTCCCATGCACTCATATTGAAGGCTACCACGTGCAGGCTTTGGTAGCTGCCCCTTGTGTCTGTGCATGTTTTCCTTTGCAACTTTATGGTGCTAAAATGAGCAAGTAAAAGGAGAGGTTATCAGTGTCTCACAGTCCGAACACTAAGAAAAGTTGCCAACAGACAGCTTAAAATGTAAGGCTTAAAGTAATTGGTGGCACATCTTGAGAATAAGTATAGGTCGTGGTTAGTGTCTGAAAAATTGTATTGACTGGATAGTTTTAATTATCTTAGTTATCTTATTACATATAGGCAAAGAATACTAATCCAATGCAGTCTGTTTTCACAAACTTGAGATTTTTCTGAGTCGACAATCCTTTTTTGTTTTTCTAAAACAAGATTACAAAATATGATTCTCAGAACTTGTTACAGTTTGTGCACTGTATTTCAGTTTCTGCTAATATATGAGGGGATTAGCATTTAGAGTTACCATTCTTGATATGTACTTCAAAACAAGAGCTTTTGAACATTAAATATTTTTGTAGACTTTTGTCTTCAGTGGTCTCACTGCCAGACATCACAGACCTGTGCGTATAATGCCATCATTTGGACACTGGGTATCTGTTTTACATAAATATTTATTTTATCAACTTTCGAGGCCTGGACCTCCTGTTTTCCTTAATACACGACCTTTGCCGCTGCAGCAGCCCTTATTAGTCTATGCACAATCTCTGTATTACATGTGACTTGTATAATTTCTACACCAATCATTTTTTAACCGTCTGTCATGAGGCCGTTTCTACATGTCTGCAATTCTACGTGGTTTAGTTTAGATCAACGAGGTGGAAGTAAAAGTTGTATATATAACGTAGGCAAGATGACCACTGTCTAGTTGCTAGCCTTTTACTGGAGATCATTATTATAAGTTGGATAATTTCAGATCAGTAGCTAATCACACGGGGAATCTCTGAACTGTTAAATCAGCAAAGCATTTTAACTTTTACCAGTAAAACTTAGGATTTTGCAAGAGGAGACGCTTCCTGCACTCCTACATTTTAAGTGTAATAAATCTAGGATTATACAGCTTTGGAGAATAAGAAGAAACTTCCTTACTCCACAGTTCTTCAGACTTAATGAAATCAGTGCATTGTATTCAAGTAAAGATGGGGATTGATGAAATAAAACTGACTGTTCACATTTGCTCATACACGATAGTCACTTTGTATGTCCTGGCATTCTGCTAATGTCACATGTCCTTGCTTGCAGCACACAACAGATAGTAGTGAGGATCATGAGAAATGTTAGTAGGGAAGTGGCAGACTTTCAATTCAGATGCATGTGTGCCTTCCCTTTTTTTTTTATTTTGTAAAGTATTAGCTGCATCTGTTCAGAACAAATTTGAGACTGCTGGTATTGGATTATGCTGGTTGGATGTTTCTCAGGATATTAACATTTTATCTGATTGTCAATTCAGCTGTTGGGTTCAGATCCGATTCTTTGATCTGTCTCTGCTATTACTTTAGCTCGTGGCAACGAAAAGCTCTCAAGCATCTCTCTTACCCATAATGCACCAACCCCTGACATACCTCAGATCTCATTTGCTGTTTTCGTGAATAGACATGGTCAACTTGAGCTCTCAAGTGATTTCTTCAATCTACGAAAAGTATTTCTACTTTATCTTTTATAAATCTATTAATAATCATTCTCCCTTCCCATTACATTTTGTGTAGTTCTTGCATACCATAGTTGGTATCCGTTGAACTCCTTTTTCTTTATCTTATTTCATGTTTGTGTATTTTGTTCATCTCTATGTAGAACAAAATAAATAAATACTTTTTCTACTGTCATTTGCTTCCTTCTTTCTCTGAAGCTATTTCTAGGGCTAAGTCTCCCAAAATAAAATCTAAGTAGCCGTCCACCAAATCTCCTAAGCCTTCTGAATCGACTGCATCTTCTTTGGAGCCACACAAAAAGAAGCACAAGTCAGATCCAAAGTCCACGGCGACCCGACTTCCGTCATATCTGACTAAACCAGTGATGGCGATCCTTTTGGGCTCAGCATGTCAAAACTTTGGAAAATGCCTATCTTGACTCTGCTGGTGTGTCCCGTCCCCTGCCCCATCCCCTGCCCCCCAGCGAACAAAAGAGAAACAGTTCTTTTATTTAAAAAAATACAGTGCAATCATGTGTGCTGCTGTGTATTATAAAAGAAAAATCAGTGACTTACAATAGAAAAATGATATGTGCACTGATAATTGGGCCTAAAACAGTACACCCAAAAATTACCCTACTTTTAATAGTAATTTTGATTTGAACTGAAAAAATATGGAATTAACTGCATTTGATTTGATTAACATCAATTAATAACTTTTTTGATTGCTGAGATTTAATAGTTAAGTGCAGGGTCACATATTTTTTGTGTTTTTGTTCATTCAGGTTCCTTGGTAACTTGGGTATTGATGAATGCTGGTGTGTCAAACAAAACGTGGCATGTCACCTTTGAAGTGTTTCATAGGTTCGCCATCACTGGACTAAACCCTCAGTTCCAGCCTCTTCAGATCTGAGAATGTTACCTTGTACTAGGTACTCACCTACTTTGTATCTGGTACCTTTAAGAGGAGAGCAGTTAGGCTTTAAGAATACTGTTATGCGAACAATAAGAATAAAAGTAAGGTTCCCTCTTATGCCTGTGTAATGAATCTCAAGTTGCGAATTATTATTTTAACATTGCATTGACAAGATAAATCCACTAGCGGGTGCTACAATAATTTAAAAAGCGAATGATTTTATTTCCTTTTATATAAATATATTTTGGATGTTCGTGAATTTTAAATGTTTTGATTTTAACATAGAAGTATTAGTATTATTACAATATTCAACTAAAGTAATTGATGCATACTATTTAAAATACTGTATACATTTTATTCTGAGTGTTTTATTATTGTAATTGGAGATTTATATTTTTATATGGGTGTTTTTCCCATATGTAATGATTTCTGTACTTGTTAATTGATTGTGAGGTGTTAGGTTTTTATTGATGGGTTTGTCCTGTGGTCTGCGATAAATACTAGTTAGTGCCAAATGTTTCTTTTTCATATCTGATGAAGTCTTACGATGAAACTGCTGGTGATAATGTTAAAGCATTTATGTGCTTTGTGTAGTGTTGCTTATAATATAGTCTAGCTCCCAAACTGTGCCATTGGTGCTGCTGCTTTTTGGAGGGGCCCTTCCGATGTGCCTTTTGAGGTTTATACATTTTGCTTTGCTTGTTGTCAAGATAAATAAACAAGATACAGCATTTTAAAATGTCTGTAGGAAACAGCATACAGTACTGCTCAATAGATTCATCGGAAATTATTAGGCATTCAGTTTGCAGACCAAGTAGCAGCTTTTAGAATAGTTCCAGAATTCAACCCTTTTCAAAAAGCCATAGATGAAGCTAAGACCCTGGTAGAGTGGGCCTTCACCCTGCCTAAAATAGTTTTGTTATGGTGAGTATAACAAACAGTAATAATCTTAGACTTTGGAAATAGTCTGTTTTGACACAGGTTGTCCCTTATCTTCACAAGAAGTGAACAGTTGATCTGAAGATCTGGAAATAGTCTGTTTTGACAAAGGTTGTCCCTTATCTTCACAAGATAGATCTGAATATCTGAAAGATTTAGTTCTGTCGAAATAGTACTTGAGTTGTCTGTGGGCATCCACGGTATGGAGTATCCTTTCTCGCTCATTTTAGGTTCATGAAAGAAAATGGGGAGATGGATAGTTTGGCTTAAAGTAAACTAGGATACCACTTTAAGCAGAAAAGAAGGGTTAGTTCTCAAAGAAATCCTGTCCCTATGGAAAATGAGATAAGGATGACTCACCTTATGTGCTTGCAACTCAGATGTTCTTGTTGAAGAGGTCAGAGAATAATTAAAACAGTTTTCTATGTTATGAACCTCAAGTAGGTCAGGTTAGCTGGTGCAATTGGAGCAAGTGTTACCTTCTCTAACACAAAATTAAGATTCCCAAGGAGGGGCCACTGATTTATTTGGCGGCCTCTTATGCAAAACCCTTTTCAAAAAATATTTTGACACAAGACTGCATTGAAAGAGGAGTGTCCATAGATAGAGATGCTTAAATGGCCAGTAAATGAACCTTGATAGAAGAATAAGAAAGGTAACTCACACAAGTGTTGTAAACCATAGAACAACTGGTCTTGAATGATTGCTGTTTATGTTCTTGGCACGAACTAGAAAACCTTTTCCATTTGATATTATATGATTTTCTAATAGCAGGCTTTCTTGCCTCTGTTCGTGCATGCTGCAAGCTTTCAGTAAACAGGTACCTAAAAGGAATTAAGGCCCTGTTATCCAGGCAGTTGAAGTTGATGAAATACCTCTGTTCTTATTTGAGTAAATCCAGTCTGGTACTTGCCACAGGCCATTTCCAAAAGAAGGGAGAGCCACTGTTGCCTGGATCAGAAGGGAATCACTACAGTGATTTTGGGGGATTTCTTCTGACTCTTCAGAAACACCCTGGATATTAGTGGATATGCTGGAAAAGCATTCAGGAGAATACCTGTCCAAGGAAAAGAAAAATCATCTGCCTCCCAGGCCTTCTTGCATGGAATCCTAGAGCAGATTCTTGACATTTGATTGTTCAGAGAGGAGGCAAAGAAGTGTACCTGACGAACTATCCACAGATGGATCATATGTAGGAAGACCCCCCCACCCATCCAGTGTACATCTGTGAAAGTCTGCCGTGGTCATGTTCTATTGTCTGCTACACGCTTTTGCTCTGGCAGAATGTTGGATGCCTGTAGAATGAGATTGGTTCCCCCCTTCTTGTTTATATACCACATGATTGTGGTATTTTGTTTGTAACGACTTGGAGGTCTCCGGGACCAAAGATGATTTTGACAGCTGAGTGCCTTGATCAGGGCAAGCATTGTTTTAATAATTATGTGCTTGCATCTGTCCTTGCAGTAAAACACACCCTGCATTTTTATCCCTCCTTAAACTGCGCCCCAAGCAAAGTCAGAGGCATATATATATATATATATATATATATATATATATATATATATATATATATATATATATATATAAAATGGCTGAATTTTTATCCCTCCTCAAACTGCGCTCCAAGCAAAGTCAGAGGCATATATATATATATATATATATATATATATGTATGTAATGGCTGAGAAGAGTCATTTCAGCTCTAAGAAATGTTTTGAAGTTTGGGCACATACTGCCTATTTTGAATGCTCACTAGCTGCATGTTTATAGTTTGTCAGCAGCATCTACAGGAAAACTGATCTGCCACAACTTTAATGCCCGTGCTTTAGTGCACAGAAGGAATAAATTAATATTAAAAGGCTTGCTGCCTTCTTCCTTCAGAGAATCAATTTCAGAGGCTCAGTCCGCCAACCTAAAGACCAAGGAGTTGAAATCTCCTGTTCCTTCTTCTTCCTCAGCTCCATCTTCAGAGTTGCCTAGGGAAAGGACTAAGTCAGATTTGAGGAGGTCTCTAACCTCTTCTCCCTTGGATCTGAAGAAAAAGAGGCTTACAGAGCTGACATCCTCAGAGCCAACCAAAACATTTTCAGAGCCGACATGTATTGTTATGCCTAGGACCCGTTATTCTCCCACTGTGGATCCATTCAAATCCCAGGGTCTCACCTCCCTTTTTAGAAAGGCACCATGCTGAGTCACCTTCCTTGGCCTCATGTCGATCCTCCAGAATTTTGACTGAAGAAGATGTGGATAGGATGATGAGGAAGTTTCTCTTGGTACAGATCCAGATGGGTGTGCTATCGGCTGCTACCACTTCGGGTCAGGAAGCCCATCCTTCGACCACACCACCACTTCAGACTCTTTCTCTGATCCTTTTGGTTGCTTCAGAGTCCCTTGATCAAAGTCTTCCGGTGAGTGCCACTGCTCTGATATCTTCGGATCTAGAGGACTGTCAGAGCTGAAACTTCCTTGTCGGATCTGAGGCACTGGGATCAACTCGGAAGGTCTTAGAGCTATCTCTGTGCTTCAGTGCTTTGGCATTCGACAACTCGCCTCTGACTTCCTCCTTAGGGAGTTTGCTTTCGGGGAGGGAGGAGACTATGGTTCAGAAACCTACTTTCTCAGTGCCAGGGTTTTCTCATTCCCGGGGCGGTCTGCTTTCAAGGTTGTGAAGAGGGTGGTGTTCTTCATGTTTCACTGATGCAGTCATTACATTTGGGTAATCTGCTGGCAGGTTGCCCTCAGTCGGCCAGAATATCAAAGTCTTGGGTCCTGCGTCAGTTGCTGTCTCCTCTTCTATGATGGCAGGTCATCAGGGGTATAAAACATGCAGTTGATGCCATTTTCTTTAGTCTTACTTGCCGTGTGGTGCTCGAAGCAGAAGCAGTCAGCAAGTGCCAGTCGGCCGACTCCTGAAATTTTCCCAGTCGAGCTTCAGAACAGAAGTCTTCAATTAAAGCTAAGTACCCCGTTGGGGAAACTTTTTCTTGCTCCTTACCGATGTCAGTAAAAGGAAATAATTGCATTACTTGTGGGAAGCAAAACCTCATAAGGATTTCCATTTGTACTGTATTCCTTGCCTAGGCCCAGATCATAACGTGCCTTGCTGTCGGTTTTGTTCTAGATTTAACCAACGCACTATTAAGTGTCTGTATATCTTTGCTTCAAAATATTTTGGAAACAGATTTAACTACCCTGAAATGTCATTGGATAGCAATCCGACTAGCGGAGTTCACAAAAAACGCAAAGAAAACAACAGAGACAGACCGTTGAGGTCCAAAACTGACGACGAAGCTTCTCCTAAGCCAGTCGCTGGTTCGCTGGTACTCAGTGAGGTGCTTTTGTAGTCCCTGATACCCGCTACTTTCGAGTCGCAGGCCTCTACATAGACCCATGTGGAGTCTGGCATGGCGCGAGATTCTCAGAGTATTGTACCTGCGGATGTCTCTCCCTCGGATAGGTCCGGAGCCGCTGAGCAAGCACCGGCTTCTGAGGGTGTTTTCAGGCCTCAGCATTTTTATATAAAACTTGTAATCCACAAAATGAAGCAGTTTTTCAGGCAAAACAGTAAAGCCCTGAGCAGGGCAAGCTTGGAAAATTGTGAAAAAACCCACAGATGGCTCGGCACTCTTCAGTTCACTTTATTCCGCAGAAAGACAACACATTAACACTCCACCATACGTTTTCATTTTAAAAAATCACTTCCTCAGATGTGGGCTGTTCAAACTACTAGTGCTTTTATACCATTCACTTAATTACATTGATTAGGTTAATGAATTAATTGAAAGGTTAATTTAATTTAAAACCAAAACTTTTCTTGTTGCATCTCTCTCTCTGTTGCCACAATTCATAGGTAGGTACTAGGCTATCAGCCCTAGGGCCCATACAAGCCTAGCCAAAAAATGTACCCTGGCTTTCGCCACCCAAGAAAATTATTTTCCTGTGCCCCTGTCGAGCAGAGCCACAGAAGTGATCCCCGGGGTGAATTTCCCATTTCCCATCCAATCATCAAGATTTTTCTTGAAGAGTGCTAATGAGGAGCTCTGCTTGACATAGATAGGTAGTCTGTTCCAGAGTATGGGAAGTCTCTGGGACAGGAATCTATCCCTCCAGCTTGTTCTGTTTATTGTGGTGACAAGGTTTAGGTCCCTAGAGCATGTAGCTCGAAGGGATTGAGATTTCTTTAAGTGGAGCATGTCCAACAGCTCTGGGTTTGACATAGCTTTGTATGTTAGACAGAGATTGCCCCTGAGTAGGCGATATGCGATGGAGTAAAGCTGTAGTTTTTTGAGACGGTCTGCATAGGGCATCTGTTTGAGGCCAGTAATCCTCTTTGTGAGGTATTTCTGTGGTTTTTCCAGTTGTTGTAGATGTCTTGTGAGGTACATACCAAAAGGGGCGTTGTACTCTATAATGGGTCTAATGAGTGATGAGTAGAGGGGAACAATGACTTCTTTTTCTGGATGAGAATCCTTTTGTGATGAGATGAGCCACGTAGAAGGATTTCCTGACCACTGTGGCGATGTGATTATCAAAGGAGAGACTACTGTCCACCTGTGTCCCAAGGTCTCTTATCACATTTTCGGCATTAAGTAGACTACCAGCTATGTGGTAGTTCATGGGTACAGAGTTTTTACCAAAGGGGATGACAATACACTTTTGGCATTGAGCTTCAGGCCATGGCTTTGACACCAGGTATCTGTCTCAGTGAGGCCCTTTTGTAGTTTGTCCACATCGTTAGGAGTTTCGATTATGGCTCCTAGTTTGCAGTCATCTGCAAACTTTGTTAATAAAGACCTTCTGTGTTGGCCTGCACTTCAGAGAAGTAGATACCAAACAGGAGAGGACCCAGGACTGAACCCTGTGGTACTCCACTTATCACTGGTCTGATGTCGGATTTGGAATCCGCTACTTTCACAGTGTGGGTTCTGTCTGTGAGCCAGTTGGCAACCCATCTTGTGACATAGGGATTTATACCTAGTTTAGTGAGCTTCTCTATAATTCCAGAGTGGGGGATGGTGTTGAAAGCCTTGGCGAGATCTAGATAAGCTGTGTGAACCATTTTACCCTCATCTATGGCTTTGGTGACTGCTTCAAAGAAGTCAGTCAGGTTTAGGAGACATGATCTGCCTTTTACAAATCCACACTGGGTAGGGTCCAGAGTTTGGAGATTACCATTGTCTTTGTTTATGAGTTCCACGGTGATACGTTCCATGGCCTTGCAGACCAGGCTCGTCAGGCTAATGGGGCAGTAGTTCCCGGGGTCCATCATGGCTCCCCCTTTGTGGAGTGGGATAACCATCGCGGTGCGCCATTCAGTGGGTACAACGCCTGAGGTGAGGCTATGATTGAACATGGTACTTGGGTAGGGTGCCAGTTCATTCTATAGTTCGTGTAGAACGCAGCCTGGGATATTCTCAGCTCCCATGGATGCTGTGTTCTTGGCTTTGGAGAGTGTGTTTTTTACCTGTGCAGCCATGATTATAGGAACTTTGCATTCTTCCGGTATAGAGATGGGCCCTCTAGGGGGTGAGAGGGGGGTAAAGTTAGCACTGAACCTATCTGCTAGGATGTTGGCAATATCAGTTGGTTCTGTATATTTAGTGCCATTGTGCTGTAACTCAGATCAGATCTGTGTGTTCCCATTTAGATTCTTGACATAGCTATAGAATGCTTTGTGGTTGTCTTTAGAGTCAGTGGCAATTTTGTTTTCGTAACTAGCTTTGGAGGATTTTATGAGGGATCTCAGCTTCTTACTGAGGTTGACCAGGGAGTTCCTCCAGTCATGGGATTTTACTCTTTTTTGCAACAGTTTCTTTCTTCTGTTGTAGAGTTTGTTTATGGCAGAAGACCACCAGACTGGCTTCCTTTTTTTGGAGGATAACATCTTGGTTCTATTAGGGATAGCATGATCCATGCACTCGTGTAAGTGCTTATAAAAGTGCATTTGTGTAGGATTCGGCAGTCATACCTCTATAGTCCATCTGCATGGGTGTCATGAAGTTTGCCACTTCTGTCTTAAGAAGTGTGAAGTTGGCTTTGGAGAAGTTTTTTACAATGGTTTCCCTAATTGGGGCTGGGGGTGGGATGTGGATGTCTAGGCTGATTAGCTTGAGGTCGGATCTGACCAACGAGGAATTGACCTTTGGTGTGGAACACCGGTTTCCCATGTTGGTAATGACCAGGTCTAGGATATTGCTGCCCCTGGTAGGGGTGTGAATAAGTTGATCCAAGGTGTTGGAATTTTTGAATTCTAAAAAACATTGAGCAAAACAGTTGGTACATGAGTAGTTTTCCCAGTTAATGGTGGGGTAGTTGAATTCACCCATTATTAGGGTGTTGGGTTGTACCCTAATACTTTCCAGTGTATCAAGAAATGAGGAGTGTGAATCCTGGTGTATGGTGGGGGGGTCTGTAGCAAGCTACAATTTGGATTGCAGTCTTGCCCAGAGTTAGTTGCACTTGGATAATCTCTGGAGTTTTGAACCAGGTCTCTCTCACTGCACAGATGTCAATATTCTCCATTTTAAGGAGTGCCTCGAGTGAGTGCATTTTGAGGTTTAGACTTCTAGCATTGAGTAGCATTACCCTCAGATTTTGCTTGCTTGTACCTGTTACGGCGGTGAATTTGTCACTTGAACCTTGCCTAAAAAGGCACTATAGGGGTGGCAAGAGCCTTAGCCAGTATCTGGAATCCTAAGGGCGACAGGTGCAGGCCATCTCTGGCAAAGCATCTCGTGGACTGTCGATCATGTCATCCCAGGCAGACAAATACTGGATCCCCTTAGAATGACACCAGAAGTTTAGCCAATTGTTGAAATCAATCATTTTGTCCTTGTACTGTGGTATCATTCTGGGTGATGGCAGGATGCTACTTAGAGTTAGGGTCATACCTGCCTGGGATACAAGATCGGAGAGCTCCTCCATGTCTCTTTTCATGTAGTCGAGGGAGGTACGTCTCAGGTCATTCACACCAACATGGACAATGACAATGTCATATTTGTACTTATTGTGGAGTGACCTGAGTGCATGCGTTATGTGGTGGATCCTGGCACCTGACAGTAACTTTCTCCTTGTTTAGTCTAGTGAGTGGAACATCATTGTGCCTGACTATAGAGTCACCTATGACTAGAGTGTTGGGTACGTTGTTATGCCTTATGGGCTGTGGTTGAGTGGCACACTGAGTTTGTGGGCTATGTGTCATTTGGGTTGTGTTGGGGGGGTGTAGTTTGCTTGCGTTTATGCTTTGGATGTCCCAGATGCTTGGGCAGGTTTTTATTGAGAGCCTCCGTGAATGTAGGTGTGTGTTTTGTGTTTCTATGTGTGTGTTTTGGTGGTGTAGGTTTTGAGAGACTATGTGATGAGTGTGGTGTGGTGCAAGTGTTTACCTTCTCCTCTTGACTGTCTAGTCCAGTCTTGGGTGAAGAGAGCTTTGCTTCCAGTTTGGCTATATAAGTGCATCTCTCACAGGTTGTAGTGTTGGGTGGTAGGAGGAGAGGGTTGTCTGTGTACGAGACAATTGCCGCATTGACCCAAGATGCCCAGATTCATCAGGTAACACATTTAATGTTACAATGTTTGAATAAATATGTAGAAATAAAAATGTTTTAAATAAAAATCCTTAAAACACTTGATAAAGAATAAATTATAAAGTTAAAATACTATTAGAAACGCATTTAGTAGGACTCAGTGTTTAAAATTACCAACTTGAATATTTGCTTTAAATGAACATGATCCTCCATATCTAGCGGATGAATCATGAAATTACAGGTATTATAAAAATTGCATTGTAAACCAAAGGCAAATTGTATAGCCTCACTCAGTTAAAAGAATGTTAAAAACAAGAAAATATAAGGGAAAAATAAGTTCAATACCTTTGATAAATGAGAGTAACACTTGTGTTCATAACATATTACAAACCCAACGTTTTAATAAAAATACAAATACAAAAAAGCTTAAAAACCTACTGTAACTATTGGAAAACATGGGTAAAAACATGATAAAATTCATATAAAGTGCAAATACATATCACAGTTTTGTTGCTCTCGATTTTAATAAAGGGGCTATGGAGATATGTTCATTGAGACCCAGTGGCTTATTGGCCTCCAAACTTATCTGCCACCATAATTCTCTGTACTCCAAACATTCCTCCCATAAACCCCCTCTGCCACTCTTTTCCACCCTTTCTGTCTCAAAAAATGTATAGTATGCATTTTCACAGATTTGTTTGTGTTTGTACAATGCATTAGTCTATTTGTTTGTTTCTAGGTCATACATATGTTCGTATACCCTTCTCCTGAGCTTGCGTTTTGTCTTCCCTATATAGAATGCTTCACAGATTTGACATTTCTCTAAATTTACAAGCCCAAAGGAGTCACAATTATTAAAATCCTTACCTTCCAGGGTGATTCCCCTGCTTTCCAAATACACACTTTCTGCATTGCTTATGTATGCACACTGTTGACAATGTCCACATTTAAATGTTCCCTTCCTTTTTCTTCGTCTCTTAACTTCTTGGTTTGTACCATTTTCCAATAAAAGTTTTAAGTTACTTGAATTCTTATAAACTACTCTTAGCTTTTCATTCTTTAGTTTCTCTAAGTCAGTAAATGCTAAAAATTTATTCCATTCCTTATCTATAGTTTGTCTTACCATTTTTGCACAAGCATTATACTCCAAGATGAGTGCACTGCCAAAATTGTCATTTGCCTTTTTTACTGGGCCTACCGTATCAAATACTGGTAATCCTAATATTGGCTTAGTCATTTGGGGTCCTTTCAGTCACTTCTGTCTCAATTTTATCTGTCATATCATTTGGGTATTTCCTCATCCTAAACATTTTCCTTAGTAACCTTTTTTCCATTTCAAAGTCTTTGTCTCTGGACATCATCCTGCAGGCCCTAATATATTGTCCTTTAACTAAATTTTTCTTGAAGTACAAAGGGTGAGCACTTTCAAATTGCAAATAAGAGTTAGAATAGGTACTCTTTCTGTACACCCTGGAATTAAAACATGAGTTTTCCTTGTATATTTCTATATCCAAGTACTCCAACTTCTCATAATTTATTCTGTAAGAAAATTCAAGAAAATTAGTACTGTTGTTAATATATTCAATACATTTTTCTATGTCTTCTTTTGGCCCTTCCCATAGGATACATATGTCATCCAGGAATCTTCTATAAAGTGACCAGTTCTTACTGTATATTGATTCGGTTACCATCTTCTCTTCCCATTTGGCTAAGACTAAATTGGCATAGGTGAGTGCACAAGCGGCACCCATTGCTACTCCTTTCTTCTGGTGAAAAAATTCACCTTTGAAGTAAATGAAGTTGAACTTTAGAACCAAATCTATAAGCTCCATCACCACAGTACACTCATCATGGGTTAAAGTCTCATCCTCAAAAATTAGTTCTTCCAGGTATCTTAGTTTATCACTGTGGGGAATGCTTGAGAAGAAATCTACAACATCAATTGTTAGGAAACATACAGTCTCATTGTATAGGTCATGATTCAATGTCCTTAGAAGATCCCAAGAATCTCTCAAAATGTTTGTTCTCTTAAGCCACAGTTTCTTAAGCTTAACATCCACAAATTTGGCTAGCGGTAACGTTTTGGAACCCTCAGCTGAAACTACTGGCCTCAAAGGGGGATCCATTCCATTCTTATGTATTTTGGGGATTCCAAAAATTGTAGGAATTTTAGGTTTGTTCACTTTTAAATATTCATATGTCTTCCTATCTAACAATCCATCTAAAAATAAACTTTCTAAGGCCATATCTATCCTTCTGTAACTAATATTTATTTCATTTTTTGAAACTGTGGAGTATTTGTTAGGGTCTCCTAAGATTTCATTCATTTTCCCCTCATAGTCAAAGCTGTTCATCAATACTATTCCCCCACCTTTGTCCGGTTTCATAATTCTTAAGCCTGAATCCCCTCTTAATTCATCAAGGACGCTGCTTTCAGCATGGCTTAAGTTCCTTGTATAGTTTACTTTCCCATACTACTTTCTTATTTAATTCTCGAGTGTATTCTCTAGATTTTTATCTGGGGGTACAGTGGGGGATTGTATGTACTTCTTTTTACCAGATCTCCTGGTTCATAATTTTTATTCTGATCAAATATAACCTGGAAGTTAATTTTCCTAGTAAAGGTTTTAACATGCATAATTGTTTTGGTTAAATCTCCCCTTCTGCTAGGAATGAACTTGGTTCCCTTTGATAAGAGACTAAAATGCCCCCCCCCCCCCGAAAATTTGTGTACCTATATTGTTGTTCATAACCCTTCCTATTCCTTAGTCTGTCAGACCTACACAAAGGGGGGTATTCGGAGACATCATCTAAGTCTGTAACCCGCTCACTAACTACTGCATTGTCCTGGTTATCATCATCTGTTGTTCCTTCCATATTGTTGTTGCCTCATGTCCTTCCCTTCTTCTTTGGGTTTGGGTAAGTTACCTTATTTTTATACTCATTAAGGTCCCTTTCTATCTTTTTTATTTTTCTCGTAACTAAGTTATCACAATCATTACTTGTGTCAATAAAAATATTGTCATATTTCATTCTTTCTTCAGGAATTGTAAAAATCAAGTCATTTTAATGCATTAATTTAAAATATCAATCTCTTTAAACAGTTCAGCTTTAATCCTAACATTTTCTTCAATCATACATCTTAATATATCTAGCCCACATCTGTTAAAAACTTCTAAAATGTCTTTGTGAAATATACTTCCCTCAATCACATTGTTAGGGGGAGGTACTAGGACAACTCAGTACCAACCTCCCCGACTTGGAAAACAATTCCATTCTGCAAGACTAAATGAACCCCTACAGATATACTTTAGAAGATTTTAGTATATACAATTTCAGTCATATTTCCTTAACCAAAGAACATTTTAGTCTCTTATCAAAGGGAACCAAGTTGTATTTTATTTCTACATATTTATTCATCAAACATTGTAACATTAAATGTGTTTTAATTGTGGCAACACAGAGAGATGCAACAAGAAAAGTTTTTGGTTTTAAACTAAATTAACCTTTCAATGAATTAATTAACTTAATCAGTGTAATTAAGTGAATGGTATAAAAGCACTAGTAGTTTGAAGAGCCCACATCTGAGGAAGTGATTTTTAAAACAAAAATGTATGGTGGAGCGTTAATCTGCTGTGTTTCTGTGGAATAAAGTGAACTGAAGTGTGCTGAGCCGTCTGTGGGTTTTTTGACAATTTTCCAAGCTTGCCCTGCTCAGGGCTTTATTGTTTTGCCTGAAAAGCTGCTTCATTTTGTGGATTACAAGTTTTATTTGGAAGCTGTTGTAAATTTTGTTTTATTTCTATATAAAACCGACACCAGCTTCAAAAGCAATTTCTAAGGCTAAAAAACCGACGCATGAGCCACGTGCTCAGGCCTCTATGCCCAAAAAGCAGATGATCAAAATGGCTGAAGACTTAATTGCCTTGATCAGGGGTTCCCAACCCCCCCAATAAGAGGCCTAGACAAAGACACTGATTATGAATCTTCAGATCAGGTTTCCATTTCTTCTGATCAGGAATTTTCTATACCACCCTATGAGGATTCAGATGCAGAGGAATCTATCCCATCTGCATCTCCTCCTGAAGATTATTCTTTTGGAGAAACCTTGCATACTTTGAGGGAACATTTTTCTCAACATAGGCCTTTGGCCATGCCTCCTGTATTAGACATTGTTGATGATGTGTTTTCGGAATCAAGCATGACTCCAGATTCCCTACCTCCGGCTCCTAGCAAGCCAGACAGATATTACAGTGTTCCTGACTCCCACAAATGTTTATTCAAAAACCCTGCTGCTGACCCTGAAACTATCTCACAGGGTCCCAAAGGTGTAAAGGCCTCTCCAGCTAAGAATCCTGCCCCCTCTGATAGAGATTCCAGGGCGCTGGATAGATGGGGAAAGAAGGTTTATACGTCTGCAACCTTGGCAATTAGAGCCTTAAACTGCCAGTTTCGTATGCTTAAATATCAACAGCATGTTATGGGATTATTGAAACAGAAAATTATGTTGATTTCTGAATATGTGGAAAATAAAGAATTACAGGAATTATTGCATGCAGCAAAACAGGTTGGAAAGCATACTTTGCAATGTGGTTTTGATTCCTTGGAGGCCTCCTGCAGGGCCGCAGTTACTGGATCTGTGATTAGAAGGCATGCCTGGCTCAAGGAGCAAAATCTGCCTGATCATGTTAAAGCTAAATTGTTGGATGCACCTTTACAGCATGATACTCTGTTTGGTAATAAGGCAAAAGAGGTTTTAAAGAAAATGGAAGACAAAGCTAAGTCTATGCAAACTGTAAAAGACTTCTTATAAGTGCAGCCACCAAGATTCAGTAGACACTGGCCTACAAAAAAATGGGTCCTTTCCTATGTCCGGCAGAGCTTCACGGGGCAAATCCAGGTGCTCAAAAGGCTCTAGATACCAATCACAGGGTTCTTACAGGTCAAAGCAGTGGGGTGCCTCTACCTCCAAATCTGGGGGAAACAAAGCACAACCCTACAGTAAACAGTCTCAATTACTTCCCTCTGCCATCACCATTATCTTATCTTTTGGCAGCCCCCTTAAACTAGCACTTCATGCTCATAATTGGCAGTTAATAACCCAGGACAAGTGGGTATTAAACATAGTATCCCAGGGATACAGATTTCATTTCCATATTTTGCCAGTTCCAAACAGTTGGCCAGATTTTCCACAAAATTAATGGACAGAGGCACAGAAACAAGTTACGTCCCTCATGGATATAGGGGCTATTCATTCAGTACCAGAACAGGAAAAAGGACAAGGGTTTTACTAAAGACTGTTCTTAGTACCCAGAAAAGACAATGCCTGGTGCCCAATTCTGAATTTATCGATTTTGAACACATTCTTGGACATACCAAAATTCAAAATGCTAACTTTGCAGCAGCTTCTGCCCATGCTGGGCAAGAACGCTTGGCTAGTGACTCGAGACTTAAAAGAGGCATACCTGCATATCCCAATAAGGGAATCATGCAGAAGATACCTCCGCTTCAAGGCTAGTTTTATACATTACCAATTCTTTGCACTGCCTTTGGCTTATCTACTGTGCCCAGGGTCTTTACAAAGTGCCTGGCAGCAGTAATTGCATTTTGCAGACAAAGAATCATACAAATCTATCCTTACTTGGACGACTGTCTCATTCAAGCAGAAAACAAGGACATTCTTCTTCAACATCTGGCATTTGCAAAAAGGCTTCTAACATGCCTAGGGTACACTATAAACGAAAAGAAATCACAACTGGTACCCTCTCAAAAGATTACATTCCTGGGTGCAAGCTTGAATACAACTGCCCAGATGGCCTACCTTACGCCAGCCAAACAAAGGCAACTGACTGTTTATTTCAAACAGATGGCAACAAAAAAGCCAATTATCTACAAGACAAATTCTGCAGGCTTTGGGTTTCATGGCATCCTGTATTCTACTAATTTCATATGCAAGACTGCATATGAGGAAACTACAGTGGTATCTAAAAAGTTTATGGAGTCAACATTGTCACAGTCTAGAAACAATGATTCCTTTCATTCCCTGCCTACAACAGGAGTTTCTTTGGTGGGCAGAGACATGTCACCAGAACATGGGACGGTCTTTCACTCTACCCCCCGCCAACCAAACCCTAACTACAGACGCATCAGACTATGCTTGGGAGGCCCACCTGGTGGGGAGATGCATTCAGGGCATATGGAGCCCAAACCAAATGCATCTGCATATCAACCAGAAAGAGATGTTAGCTGTTCAGAATACCCTGACAGCCTTCAAGGACTTACTTCATCCAGCACAACTACTGATAAAGACGGACAACACCACGGTTATGTGGTACATAAACAAGCAGGGGGTCACACATTCCTACCCCCTTTGCAGACTAGCCATGGCATTGTGGGACACAGCCTTGACTTACCAAGTACATCTTCAAGCTGAATTCCTGCCAGGAAAACAAAATACTCTGGCAGACCACCTAAGCAGAAATATTATGGACCCTTACGAGTGGAAACTGGATCCACAAGTCTTCAGCATGATAACAGAGAAATGGGGGAGCCCGGACATAGATCTATTTGCATCTCCCCAGAATTATCAACTGGACAAATTCTGCACAAGGACGTATCACAGACAAGCATGGAAAGTGGATGCCCTATCCTTCAGTTGGAAAAGCCTGTCAGTCTACGCCTTTCCTCCTCTGTCTCTTCTTCCCAAGGTCTTACTAAAGGTCAGACAGGAAAAAACAAAAATTATCCTAATTGCCCCGGACTGGCCTCGCCAGCACTGGTACCCAATTCTAAGGAATATGTCTCAACTCCCTCTTTGGTACTTGCCTCAAATACCTCATCTACTGTCTCAGCAGAACAATCAAATTCTGCACAATCAGCTCCAAATTCTGAACCTGACAGCATGGCTGATCATGTAATTATTCAAACAACACCTCTCAGTAAATCTGTGATGGATGTCATTTTGGAAGCCAGAAGGCCTAGTACTAGAAAATCTTATGCTGATAAATGGAAGAGATTCTGTACTTGGAACCAAGCACAAGAGACTGACACAGCAAAGACAAATATTCCTCAGATTTTACAATACTTGACTGAGATGCTTGACAAGGGCCTTTCTTTTTCATCTATAAAAATCCATGCCTCTGCCATCTCGGCTCATTACAACACAGAGCCTCCCATCTTTTCTCATCCTCTGCTAAAACAGTATCTTAGAGGAGCCAAAAATTTAAGGCCTCCAAAAAGATCACCAACTCCTGCATGAGACCTCAAGTTTGTGTTGGAAAAGCTCACCCTGTCTCCATTTGAACCAGCAGCTACTGAGGATATAAAGTTTTTATCTTGGAAAACAGCTTTCCTTCCAGCAATCACTTCAGCAAGAGGGGTTTCAGAACTACAGGTCCTCATGGCTGTGAAGCCTTTTATTACATTTCATCCGGACAGGGTGTCCCTCAGGACCAATCCTTCCTTTATGCCTAAGGTAGTATCCAGTGTGGCTCTTAACCAAACTATTCACCTGCCAACTTCTTACCCAAATCCGCAGAACAAGGGGGAGTGGATTCTGCATTCCTTGGACGTACACAGACAATTAAGATTCTACTTAAACAGGACCAAATCTCTAAGAAAGTCTGACTCGCTACTGGTGGCATTTGCTGCAGGATCAGGGGGAAAGGCTATTTCAAAGCAGACTGTTTCAACGTGGATAAGCCACTGCATTCATTTCTGCTATTTGCATCATGGTAAACCGGTGCCAAAGAGTATCAGGTCACATTCCACCAGGGCTGCATCTACCTCAGCAGCTTTTCTCAGAGGGGTTCCAACCAAAGACATTCTAGAGGCTGCTACTTGGAGCTCTGTTCATACTTTTACAAAGCATTATCATTTGCCTCTCTTCTCTAAGACTAGGGCAGGCTTTGCCACTGCAGTTCTGCAGGGCCTTATAGCCGCTCCTAATGCTATTTAGTTCCAGCCTCCCATCCATAGCTTTGGGATTCTACCCAAATGTAATGACTGCAACAGTGAAACACGAAAACATAGTACAGTTCTGTACACTTACCATAAATGTAGATGTTCGAGTGTATTCACTGTTGCAGTCCAGGTTACCCACCCATCATCCCCCTTTTTTTTTCTAGAGCTTCTCTTTCCTTCACTATATTCTACAGCCTTTATGGTGTATTTGCTTTTAGATGAAGGTAAAATTTATGTTGTTACAATTGCATTTATATATATATATATATATATATATATATATATATATATATATTTTTTTTTTTTTTTTTTGCTCCCCTTTGGGGGGCACCTGACATCTGGGGCAAGAAAAACTAAAGAAAATGGCTGATGACCTAACGTCATGGAAGAGGAGACAGCAAATGACGCAGAACCCAAGACTTTGATATTCAGGCCGACTGAGGACAACCTGCCAGCAGATTACCCAAATGTAATGACTGCAACAGTGAATACACTCGAACATCTACATTTATGGTAAGTATACACAACTGTACTTTTTCTGCTCCCATAGAAATGATGGTCCCAACCCCCTCAGATTTTCACTCTAGAGCCCAGATGTCTCTGTGTTTGGATCCTCCTCATTCCACTCCAGGGTGACAACCAGCTCAAGACCTGCCATCTCCCCAGCAGGGTATTATAATCTCTTCTGATATTTTCATGGAACACCCCACTGAGGAACTTCCTAAGATTGGACAATGCAAGAGGAAGGACTTGGACTGGCTACAAGAGTCTGTCACTGAGGATATGGACTTTGATGAGGGAGGGAGAGAGGTAGTTTGGACCCTCAGCAACTGTTCACTGGAGGAGTCATATTTCTGGAGGCCTTTGGAGCTGGACACTCTATTTCCTGGGTTACTCCACCCACCGACGAGCTCATGGATTTGGTCTCTCGGTGGGTGTGGAAGGAGCCTGATGCAGTGCAACCAGTTCCCAAAAAGCCAGATAGGATTCTTGCTCCACCTGTGGGGAAAGAATTTTGTGCTGAAAGTGTGCCCGTGGATGTCATGGTTGTGGCGGCAGCCACCAAGAAGGTACTTGCTTATAAGAGTTTCTCTGTTCATCCCCCTAACAGGGAGTCTAGGGCAACGGACAGATTTAGGAATCGTGTCTGTTTCAGCAATATTTACCCTTATGTTGTTGAACTGTTTGGCACATTTTACTAGGTTGCAAAGGGATTTGATCAAAGAACTCTCAACTTCCCTTTCAGTGACCTTTTCTGCTGAAGCCCAATCATCTATGGCTTTTCAGTTGGCTATCCTCCAGTCTATCTTGAATTAATCCATAATGCTCATTTTGCATGCAGCTGAAGATACCAAGCAAGCGGGTTTAGGCATATCTGTTAGGAGGCATGCCTTTATGTGATTTTGTGGAGCCCCTTCAAGTCTTCGTTTGTTAATGCTCCTTTTGATGGCACATCTTTGTTTAGCCCCAAAGTGAAGAATACATTATCCAGGTGTGAGAAGGGTGGAAAGACCGTCTGTGCAGTGGGTGTACGTTTTTTGACCCTTTAAAGATCCTTTTCTAGGAATCATCAAGATGGTAGGAAAATGTGATTCAGGAAGTCCCAGGGTCCTTTCCAGGACACACATGGAGAAATTTCCCCTAGGGCAGAGGAGGTAACTCTAATGGTTGAAGACACCCCAGTGGCAGAGGAGGCCTGAAAAACCAGGAGTCCAGAGATTCTTTCTCTGACAGACCCTATCAACATTCCTGAAAGGAGGTCTGATTGTCCACCTCTGGAGGCAACCGGGTGTCGACAATCCTTCCACCAGAGAGCCTGGCTAGACATAACACAAGATACTTGGGTGCAGAGAATTATTTCCAGAGGTTATACAATATCCTATTCCCTCCCACCACCAACTCTGAGGAAAATTCCCAATGTTCCACCCAGTCAGAGGAAAGAAGCAGCACTACAAGTACAAAAGCTGCTAGAAAAAGAGTCATCCAGGAGGTCCTGTCAGACCAGATAGAATCCAGAACTTACTCAGGATTCTTTTTACTGCCAAAGAAAACAGGGGACTGAAGACCAATTTTGGATCTCAGGAACCTGAACAAGTCAGTTTGACACACACTGTTTCAGATGGTTACAGTTCAGTCTTTTCCCTTTTTTGGGCAAAGTCAACTGGATGTGCTCAGTAGACCTTCAGGATGCGTAGTATCACATAAAGATGAACAGACAGTCCAGAAGGTATTTACCATTTCAGAGCTCTGCCTTTTGGCCTCACTACAGCCCCCAAGGGTGTTTACCAAATGTATGGCAGTAGTGGCAGCTCACTTGAGACTGCAAGGATTCCAGGCGTGTCCATATCTAGAAAACTAGCTGATTACCTCCCTGACCAGGCAGCTATTAATTAGGGCAAAGAATCAGGTACTCCATATTTGTTTTCATCTGGGGATAACCATAAATTACAACAACTCAAAACTTGGAATTCATAGGAGCGGTTTTCAACATAAAGTTGTTGATAGCATCTCTTCCTCTCTCAGGAGTACAGACTGTCAGATTGCAGGCCAGGAAAATAATTTTAATTACCAAAATTTCCACCCACTTGGTCCTAAAGCTTTAGGTTCAATGTCAGTGATAGTAACCCTTGTACCTCTAGCCTGATTTTGTATAATAATTCTTCAGAGTACGGTATCAATACAGTGGTCTGTTCTTTATCAGCCCATGTTGGAACAAATAAGAATCACTCAGGCATGCAAGAGGGATCTCAGGTGGTAGATTTAATAAAATCAGGTTCTGCAAGGTCGTCCATTCCTTCTCCCTCAGCCCAAGACCATAGTGACCATGGATGCTTGCCAGTTGAGGTGGGGGGCCACATTCTAGAGAAAGTCCAAGGCACTTGGTCCCATGAAGAGGCCTGTTAGCTTGCTTATCAGTGTCGTAGAGATGTGAATAGCAGCTTTAGGATTGCAGGTCTTCCAAGACGCTCTCCCTTCACTGATGATTGCAATTCAGATGGACAGTATGTCACTAGTTTGGTACATCAGCAAACAAGGAGGGACCAGATCATATCCCTTGTGAGAAGCGCTCACCAACTGCTTTATCATAGCAATGCACAGTCCAGGAAAGTCCAAAATGATGATAGACAAAATTGACCAAGTCCAGTCTTCTACCTGAGGAGTGGTCCCTCAACATCAAAGCGGCAGAAGTGATAATGTGAAGTAGTTCAATCTTTCCGTTCATTCTTTACTGATGAGTTTGGAGTTGATCCCTCAGCTCCGATACAGCCAATTGCAAAGCTTGAGGTCCTCAAATAGCTCGAGGCCAAGTCCCTATCCCATGATGCACCTGGAATTACCTAAGATCTAGTTTGCCGCTGCAGTAGATCGGAGGTTCTGAATTTAGCTCGGGCCAGTAAACAGTTTTTTTTCTAATTCTTCAGTCTAAAAGTTAGATAGTGTTATATTTACAAAGGTCTTATAGCTTTAATCGTGTGTTTTCTGCTGTTTAGTCCCTTTCCCTTAGTGTGTGATAAAGCCTTTTAGTGGCCTCTTGTTTTAGGCCTAGTTTAAACGTTTTTTTGCTAGTTATTAGAGTGTGCTTAGTCAGTGACCTTTGTCAAACTGTTTAATATAAAATTATTTAGTTTGTAGAGTTTGTTCTATTTGCTAGCTTAGCCTTCAGTTGTTTAGGAAAGGCTTAATGTAATAATTACCGTTACAGTTTTTTCTTGTATGAACAGTGCAGGCTTTTACTGTCATATATATATATATATATATATATATATATATATATATATATATATATATATATAAAACTTCCATTTCTGCTGTGTGTCTGTGTGATTTAGCCTGTTTTTTAAGGCTTCTTGTAGTCAATTACTGCCAAGTTTGTGTTGTATGACAGTATGGGTTTAAAAAGTGCCCAAAAGATGTCTGTAACAGACAGCCACGTTAACTGTGTATACTTCCTAGGAGCTCTGCATTTACAAGACAACTGTGCTATATGCCATTCCTTCTCCTCTAGGGTGTTACAAGAAAGGAAGAGAAGAGAAAATTAATTGATAGAGGGTTGTTGAAACCGTCGTTTCAGGAAGCTTTGCGTGACCAAGATGGATCCAGCAAGTCCTCAAAGTCTTCCAAGACTTCAGACTCGAAGAAATCAAAAATGTCTTCGACTTCGGCTCCACTGCTATCAGAGCTGACAGTTTTTACCTTTCGGAGCCGGTCCCCAGTCTTGAGAGCAGTGTCTGAAGTGCCTAAGAGTCCACTGCTCCAGTTAGTACCACCTTCTGTGCACTCCTCTCGATCCTCTATCAGCCTGTCAAATCTGGATGCGGATCGTGTGGTGCAGAAGCTGTTACTGGCACCGGCCTTAGCAAAAATATTATTGGGTTTGACCCAAATGGCTTCAGAGCCGAAGACTCTTGCACTGACTCAATCTATTCCTCCTCCGAGCCATGCTGGTCCTTCAGAGTCAGAGGAGGCAGACCTGATGTTAGTGGAACCCTCAGAGCCGACACCTGCTCCATTGTCTTCTGCTTCGTGCACTCTTGACATCCTCGGTGCCAATCGAGGACTCTAGGAGCCGACATTCTCTGGTCAGGTCCGGGGAGGACAGTCGGACCGACTTGTCTTTTCCGACTTTGCCTCTCAGGACCTCGGCTCGGATGAGCTCGGCTCCTACCTCGGGCTCAGAGCCCACTGTCATGGTGCCAGGGGTGTTGACGGTCTCTTCGGATCCATCAGCTCCCTCTCATTGGAGCAGAGGTGCATTTGATGCCATGAGGAGAGTTATGTCTCCTAGGACATCCTCGACCTCTGGTTTGCCTTCCTCCTCCCCAAAAGTGCCTGTGTCTGCTTCTGCCTCACACATCCTGACCAAGCGTAGAGACCCAGAGCCTCAGGAAGCCCCCATTGGGTGACCCCTGCTCTTCCGAGACCTCACTAGAAGCTCCCACTGATGAGTTTCCCAGGAAGAGATTGTGTAAGAGGAAACATCTAGACTCCCCACAGGAGTCTCTAACATCAGATACTGACTTAGACGAGTCAGAAGAGTCCCCACGGTCCCCCTCTGAGGATATCTCATTCACTGAGATACTTGAGATCCTTGGGCAGAGGGGTGACTGGCAGTCCAAAAGCCCTACTGAGGATGAGTCAGTTCTCCTGAAGGCTTTCGGGTCTCAGCTTTCCACCTCTTGGGTATCTCTGCCCTTCAATGAGCTGATGCAGCTGGTCTCACGAAGGGCATGGGAGTCTCCGGATACTATGGAGCCTGTCCCGAGGAGGCCTAATAAATTAATTTCTGCCCCTGTTGACAAAGCTTTTTTAACAAAAGGTGTTCCTGTTGATGCCACCAAAAAGGAAATGTCTGAGACTTTGTCTATCCAGCCTCCTAACAGAGACTCCAGGATTATGGATAGATAAGGGAAGTACATGTTTAGTTCAGCGACCTTTGCCCTTCATTCGCTAAACTATTTAATCCATTTTACTAGGTTACAAAGAGATCTCCGTAAAGAGCTAGGAGATAATCTTCAGGGTACAGTAGCTGCAGGAGCTTCCGACAAAGTTGCCGCCCAGCTTGCTACCCTCAGTTCTGTTGTCAACTCATCCATGCGTCTCATCTTTTATGCAGCTGATGGAATAAGTAGGGCAGTGGGTACAGGAATTGCTCTTAGGAGACATTCCTGAATGCAGTTGTGTTCCTTCGCGGAGCCCTTCAAGTCATCCTTCATGAACAACTCCCTTTGATGGCTCATCCCTTTTCCGGCCTAAAGTGAAGGAAACCAGGTGTGAACAGGATGGAAAGACTCTGCTGTCTGAGTCCATTTTTCTACCCCTACCCAACCAAACCCTAAAGGGCAAAGGGGAGGAAAAATGTGGTTCCGAAAAGCCCAAGGAGCCTTTCAGGTCACACATGGGGACAGAGGAGTGGGCAATAATGTAAGATGCCAACCTCGCAGCAGAGGGGTCTGCAACATCAGGGCGACAGAGATCACTTCTCTGGGAAGCCCTACCAGCTCTCCTGAGAGGAGGCCCAACTGTTCTGCTCTGGAGGCAGTCAGGGGTCATTTATCTTTGTATCCAGACACCTGGCTCAAAATAACAAAAGACAGCTGGGTACAAAGTATCATTTCCAGAGGATACTTCATTCCATTCGCCACACCCCTTCCAATCATAAGAAAAATACCAGACGTTCCACCCAGTTACAGGGAACAAGCAACAATAGAGGTCCAAACGTTGCTAAGAAAAAAGAGTCATCCAACCAGTCCGAGCAGACCAGACAGTATCCGGAACTTACTCAAGATTCTTTTTGGTTCCAAAGAAGACGGGGGACTGGAGACCCATATTGGACCTCAGCAGACTGAACCAATACGTAAAGAAAGAGAAGTTTCAGATGGTCATGCTTCAGTCTATACTTCCCTTTTTAGGGAAAGACAATTGGATGTGCTCAGTAGATCGCAAGGATGCATACTACCATATAAAAATGGCCAGGTCATCCAGGGATCACTTGCGCTTCCAGCTGGGAGCCAATCATTACCAGTTTCGAACCCTGCCCTTTGGTCTCACTACAAACCCCAGAGTGTTCACGGCTCACGTGAGGCATCTAGGATTCCAGGTGTTTCCCTACTTAGACCATTGGCTCCTTACCGCCACCACCAGGTATCAGCTCATTCAGGTCAGGGAGTCCACTCTGTCACTCTGGAATCATCTGGGCATTACAGTCAACTCAGAAAAATCTGCCTTGTCGCCATCGCAGCATATCGTTTTTATCAGGGCAGAGTTGGACACCACCACCACCACACTAAGGCTTCCAATAGAAATTCTGTCTTCCTCGTCAGCATCTCAGCCTCCTGATATCAAAAGACAGAGAACCAGCATCAGAAGTTCTGAAATTATTAGACATTATGGCAGCAGCAATTTTAGCCATACCACTAACTTGTATGCACATGCGGATACTACAGTGGCTGTTGTTCACTCAGTGGTCTTACCAAGAGCTTCCCATGTCTCACACTATAATGATCACAAATTCCTGCAAAAAGGACCTTCAGTGGTGGTTGACCTCACTTCATGTCACGATATGACGCCCATTTGTGCTACCCCCTTCAGTGGCCACAGTGACCACGGACGCTTCCCTGATGGGGGGAGGCATTTTCAGGGAAAGACAGCCCAAGGCACATGGACCGATCAAGAGACACATCTGCATATCAGTGTCCTGGAGATGAGAGTGGTACTTCTGGCGTTGCAGTACTTTCAGGACTTTCTTCCTCTGGGTACGATTGCGATTCAGACAGACAACATGTCGGTGGTCTGGTATTTGAACAAACAAGGAGGAACCAGATCTTATCCCCTTTGTCGAGACGCGCTCAGAGTATGGAAGTGGGCTGTTTCCACCCATCGCTTTCTGTTGGCAACACACATCCTGGGGAAATCCTACATGATAGCAGACAAGCTCAGGAGGGCCACCTTGTTGCCCCACGAGTGGTCCCTCAAGAAAGAAATGGACAGGATAATCCGCAGGTGGGGCCAGCCTTGCTGCGACCTTTTTGCCAGTCACATGAACACAAAATGCAGAAGCTACTTTGCCCTGATTCCCCCTCCGGGAGAATCCCCAAGGGACGCACTCATACACGATTGGCCTCCGGGTCTTCGCTACGCATTTCCTCCAATCCCATTGATACCCAAGGTTCTACAGAAAGCAAAAACCCTGGGAAGGAACATCATTCTAATAGCCCCTCATCGACCTCATAAGATCTGGACCCTCTTCCTTCGACTTCATCTTTTGGAGGATCCTTGGATTCTGGACCCAGTTCCAGACCTCCTGACGCATTCGTCATGGGATCTTCATCCTTCTCTGCAGTGCTCCAGGTCCCATAATAGCCAGGTTCCATAACCTCTCCAATGAGACAAAACAGATCCTTTTATCTTCTCATAAATCTTCTACTAGGAAACTATATCTTAGCAAATAGAAGAAATTTTCTGTATGGGCCTCTAAAAATAATATCGATCCTTACAAAGCCCCTATGGCCTCCATCTTAGAATTCTTAACTATGATTTTTAACAAAGGAGCAGCAGCAGCAACAGGTCATGTCCAATTGGCAGCTATTTCTAATTTTCATCTTTGATTTGAAGGGTTGAATATCATGTCTCACAAGTTATCCAAAGCCTTTCTCAAAGGGACCTTTCATATTAGACCACCTGTGAAATCTCCCTATTCTCCATGGAATCTAAATTTTTATGCTTTCCCGGATAATTCTTCCTCCTTTTGAACCAGCTTCCTCTTGTGACCTCATATTTTTACCATGGAAAACCATCTTTGTGTTAGCTATTACTTCGGCCCGCAGAGTGTCAGAGCTTCAGACTTTATCCATCAAGCCTCAATATTTGATATTCCATGCTGACAGAGTCTGACTCAGAACAAACCCCTCCTTTTTGCCCAAAGTTTGCATGGAAACCAATCTCAACCAAATTATTGATTTGACAGTCTTCTTCCCCAACCATTCAAACAACTTAGAGTATATGCTGCACAAGCTTGATGTTCACAGACAGTTCAGAATTTATTTGGATAGAACAAAAGATTTCAGAAAATCAGACCAACTTTTTGTTTCATTCTCAGACTCCAGGAAGGGTAGACCAGTGGCTAAAACAACTCTGTCTATATGGTTATCTGATTGTATCACCTTTGCCTGTTCAGCTGCCAAATATGCCTTTGCAACACAAGATTAAAGCTCACTCGACCAGAGCAGTTTCTACATCATCTACTTTTTCTGCCAGGCTTCCCATTGATAATATTTGTGCAGCAGCCAGTTGGTTAAAACCTCATACCTTTATCACTCATTACAAAGTTGACAAGGCCTCCAGGGACAGGGCATCCTTTGGATCCACTGTCCTGAGAAATATACTCCCGTGAGCCACCCAAGGTTGATTGTGCTTGGGACGCTACCCATCAGTAAAGAAAGAACGGTGAGATTGAACAAATTCACATAAAGAAGTTATGTACTTACCATAATGTTCCGTGTGAGTTGTTCATCTCGCCTTCATTCTTATGTCCCTCTCTCCTACCCCCTCCTGGGCTGATAGATGACCGAGATGCTGGATCCATCCTGTTTACTCAATCCTTCTATCCTTTGTGTAGGGAATGAAAGAATGATATATGGTATTATTATATGCAGCAAGCAAGATCTGAGGTAATTCCAGGTGCTTCATGGGATAGGGACTTGACCTCAAGCTATTTGAAGACCTCGAGCTTTGCAATTGGCTGTATTGGAGCCGAGGGATAGGCTCCGAACCCATCAGTAAAGAATGATGGAATGCTATGGTAAGTACATAACTTCATTTTCCATCAATGGGGTCAGCCTTGCTGTGATCTTTTTGCTTCTCCCGTAAACAACAAATGCAAAAGCTACTTCACCCGAATCCCCCCACAAGGGGAATCACCAAGGGATACTTTACTTCAAGATTGGCCTCCCGGTCTGCTTTATGCCTATCCACCAGTTCCATTAATTACAAAATTTCTACAGAAAGCTGTCAGGTTGAAGAGCAAAGTCATTCTCATTGCACCTTACTGGCCTCAACAGATTTTTGATACCCCTTCCTATGGCTTCATGTTTTTTTGCAAACCTTAAACTCTGGACCTGATTCCAGACCTTCTGCCTCACCCGACAGACATGATTCACCCAGACATCTCAAACCTCAAGCTTACAGCCTGATTTCTCCAATTCCGTTAATAGCCAGATAATCTGTGCTCCCTTCAACTATCTGCCATATCCTTTTATCTTCCCATAAACCCTCAATATGAAAAATCTATTCAAGTAAATGGAAAATTTGTTTACTGGGCACAACAAAATCATGGTGATCTCTTCTCCACTCCAGTACATAACATATTTGAATTTTTAGCTTTTCTTTTCAAAGAAGGGGCGAGTTCCTCTACCATTAAGGTTCAGTTAGCAGCAATATCTAATTTTCATATTGGATTTGAAGGTTTTTAAGTAGCATCTGCTAAACTGTGCAAAGCATTTTTGAGAGGCATTCTTATTTTGAGACCACCGTTTAAAGACCCTACTCCACCATGGGATCTGAATTTGGTACTGCAAGCTTTAATACATTCTCCCTTTGAGCCAGCAGTGAAATGTGACCTAAGTTTCTTACTCGGAAAACAGTCTTTTTAGTAGCCATTACCTTAGAGAGAGAAGTTTCAGAAATTTAAGCCTTGTCCTCAAAACCTCCCTACTTGATTTTTCATAAGGATAGAGTTACATTATGAACCAATGCATCTTTCCTTCCCAAGGTGGTGTCAAGAGTCCAGTATCAGTCAAGCTATTAATTTGCCAGCATTGTTTCCTAAATTTGTAAATGAAGGTGAATATATATTGCACTTACAGGATATTCACTGACAATTACATTTGTATCTTCATAGGGCAAAAGAAATCAGAAAGACAGACCAATTGTTGGTTTCTTTTGCAGATTTGAAATTTGGAAAACCGTTCGCAAAAGTAACTTTAGCCAGATGGCTGGCTGACTGGATTTCTTTTATCTGTAACAAATTGGGTCTTACTTTAATAAGGCCATTGAACTCTGCCCATGGCAACTTCTTCAGTATTCTTCTCCAGGTTTTCCATGGATGACATTTGTGCAGCAGCAGCTTGGTCAAGTCCTCATACCTTTACCACGCAATGCAAATTAGGTCTGACCTTGAGGGGTCGAGCTTGTTTTGGTTCTACTGTGCTCAGGAATATCCTTCCAGCAATTGGGGATAGATTGAAAATTGACAACATTAGGTAAAGAAGTTGTGTACTTACCATAACGTTCCATCTGTGTTGTCCATTTTCATTCTTCCCATCCACCAACCCCCATCCTTTATTTCTACAAACTTCTGGAGGAATAAGATTTCATAAGAACACTACTGGCCTTTTGATTGAGCTCCTGATATGGTTTCCTCCGTAGGATGCATACATTTTAAGTATCTCTTTGTAAATATTTTTCTGGTAAAATCAGCAAACCAGATCTGAGGTATGTTAGGAGTTGATGCATTATGGGTAAGAGAGAAGCTTGAGAGCTTTTTGGTTAACACGAGCTATAGTAACGGCCGAGTAGGATCCGAGGATTGGATCAGAACCAAACAGCTGGGGAAAATTGACAACACAGATGGAATGTTATGGTAAGTACATAACTTCTTTTTTTTTCCTCCAAGGGGAACTTATCTGCCCAACAAAGAAAGAGTAATAAGCTGACTGTCGTTCCTTTAAAAGCCTTAGAGGAATGTACTCATCGGCAGCAGTAAAGCTTTGAAGGACTTGGCAGCCGAAGTTGTGTTTTAGTCAGCTCAACTTGAATTTCCTGATAGTTTGTGAATGTGGAACATGCCCTGAAGCTTTGGAAGCTGGCTGGCTTTTATATCCTTCGCAGAATATACTCCTTAAAGCTAAGGCTACTTGTAGCAGTGATCAATATGATGAACATCCCTTTCTTCATCTAGGTGGGCACTTCACTCTGGTCTGTGAAGTAGTGAGCTTGGAGAAAATTCCTTTGTTGACCATAAAATTCACATTTATTTTTAGACTTTTACACTTTTATGTGTGAAAAACCCTATTGTGCTTGTCTTAAAAGGAATCGTGTAGTAACTAACGTCTTATACCAAAGTTATTTCCAGCATATGTCTAAATTAACTGTCCCATTCACTGTTTATTACCCAACTCATGGTAGACTTCTTTAGTATAAGGTGGATGTTATAAGAGTTTGTCTTTTTTGTCACTTGATGATTTAACTTTGTAATGTAGACTGTAGTAGACAGTGTATATTCTACTGGGAAAATTGATGTCCTTCTATTCATATGCTGCTGTATCCATAACATCAGGGAGTTTGCCTCTGGTAAACTCTCGTACATCTGGCCATTATACAAAAGTTAAATGCTACTGCTAAGGTGTGGGCGATGTCCTGCTTCTCTCTTGTGGACATTGGTTGTAAACGGATGTCGGGTATAAAGTGGACGTCAGCACGCACCCACTTTAGAACTTTTCTGCAGCCTGTGTGACTGCCAGCTCCTGTTGTTGCTTTTTCGAAAAAAGTGATTTTGCACCATCCGACTTCAGATAGATACCCCATAGGGGGGTTTTATTATTTGCTTGCTACTGCTTTGGGTTCATGTCAGGTAGGAATGGCAAGTGTAGGTGTAGAAGGCAAATTCCACATAAGTACTCGCATGAGCTCTATCTGTTTTGCCTAGGCCAAGAACACGACCATACCACCTGTAGTATTTGTCAGGCCTTCGTCCCCAAAACCTTTAGAAGCTTCTTAGCAGCACTGAAACTCTATGTCAAAGGAAAAATATACTTTACAAATGATCAAAACATGGTAGGTTCAGGTTAAGGCACTTTAATCTTGCAGTAAGGAGACAAAAACGTGCTATTACAGAGTTTGTCTAACTAGAAACAGGAAATACTTTCATTTTTATACATTCTCTAACAAGACATAGCCTACCAAGCTGACGTAACAAACTACCAGTCTTTTCATCATCATTTGTTGACCATCAGTCCCATGAATTTCTGCTGATTTATCAATTTTTGTGAGAAACTTCCTGAGGAAAACAACGTGGCCTTGATTACCACCAGTTAGATACATGTTATGTTACCATTCAAGGTACTATGGCTAATTC